>NC_056739.1:1682201058-1682276058 GCF_019279795.1 Protopterus annectens | reverse complement strand
AACACTTTGAATTTCGTATGATTCGGATGCATACTGCCATAGTGTAGAACATTATTCTTTCTAACAGTTTTCATATACAAAGTAGTAGACACAGTGGATAAATTATTTTTAGTAACTTTAACATCCAAAAACTCTACTTCTTTATCAGAATATTCATAGGTAAATCTCAAAAAAGTATTCAACCGATTTAAGTGTAAAAGAAACTCTTGTAGCCGTTGCTCTGAGCCATGCCACAACAAAAAAATATCACCCACAAAACGTTTATACCATTTGATGTTAACCTGTTATTCATTATTCGAAAGTACATGTTTAGCTTCCCAATTAGCTAGGGATAGGTTGGCGCAGCTATTAGCACAAGCTGTGCCCATAACTACACCAACTTTTTGTGCATAATAAACATCATTAAAAATAAAGACATTGTTTTCTAGGATGATTTCCAAAAGTGTGCAAATAAGTTTTACCTTAGTATCAGGGGTGTTTCTCTCAAGCAGTAATTCTCTGACATTTTCAATTCCCCATTCATTGGGTATAACAGTGAACAATGATTCAATATCCAGAGTTACAAATAAACATTGTCCTAAGATAATTTCATTTTGTTTAGATAGCTCATTTAAAAAACTCTTGGTATCCTTTAAAACAGTGCTACAATTAGCCAAGGCAGCATGCAAAGTCTTTTCTATGAAAATAGAAAGTGGCTCAGTTACCCAACCTTGGCCTGAAACTATAGGGCGCATAGGTGGAGTTAAGGGATTCTTATGTATTTTGGGTAGACCATATATCAAAGGGACTGTTGGATGTTCTACCTTGAAATACTCAAACAGTTGCTCAGATATCATGCCTGTTATTAATAAATCAAAGATCAAAAACTGTACTTTTTCTATGACACTACTGAGTATATGCATAGGTAAAATGGCATAAGTATCAACGTCACTGAGATGACTTAACACAGATTCTATATACTTGTCCTTGTCGATAACAATACCACCTCCTTTATCAGCTGGACATATTTCTATACTATTTAGTTCTTTCAATTCAACTAGAGCTTGTAACTCTGCAGCTGATAAATTACTAAAATTATTAGTTTGCTTATCTAGAGACTTCTCTCTAAGTTGTTTTTCACAAAGGTCAATGAACAGATCTATAGTAGCATTACTAGGTGGTATGTAAGTGCTGGGCTTTCTAAATATACAATCAGCATTATTAGAATTACCAAACATAGCTTTAAGTGTAAGAGTTCTGCCAAAAAGGTGTAGGCCTTTAATTACCTCTGTTATGTCCATTCTTTGAGCCAGAACAAAGGTTAAACCTCTGTTTAACACAGATAATTGTGAGTCAGTTAAAGTTAAAGTAGAGATATTATGAACTAAGCTTGTTTGTACCTCTTTCCTGACCTTATTTCGTCCTCCTGGCTGTGTATTCATCATGTACGTTGATTTTGCCAGTGATTCCTCAATCTGCCTCTTATAGGCAAAGGTTCTTTCAATACAAAATGTCCACGGGTGGAGCCTGATAGTACAGAGGCATGCTCTGTGGAATTCAGACTCACACTGCAAGCCATGCTTGTTTTAGGTCTAACAGCTGCAGTGCTTGTGCTAGCATCAGAGTGACTGCTTACAGCAGCTACAGAAGTATTTAGGTTGACTTCTGAAACAATTCCCTCACTTACAGGAGCAATATAAACATTGGGTAAAAGTTCTGTGGGTTCTGTAGAAGTGGTAGTTTTAACAGCATTTGCATATGCTGCTTGTTCATCTGAAACAGTTGAATGCAATGTAGCTTTGGGTTTTACAGAGCTCTGCCCATTTCCTGTTATATGCTGTATGTTGGAGTTAATATTAACCCTTTCATTTACCCAAGAGAAGACATTACCTTCTTTAAAATCCTTCAAATCCCTTTGTAATTTTTTGTTTTTGGTAGCAGAAAGTCTCTTGTCATATCCAGTAATATTTTCAAACAACACATCCATTTTATCACCAACAAGTTCATCTGAATAAGTATTGTTAATTATGTTTTGCAACTCAGTGATTTCATTAGATAGTTTTAGCTCATCTGGTCTAAAAAATTCGATAAGGAGCTGCATATATTTAGCACTGCACTCAAGGTTAAGTAACTGCCAGCGCCTAAGTAGCTCAAGATAAGCTTGCCCATAACCGGGCATGGTGAGAACCCTAAGTCCCCTTGGTGCTATATTAAGGCTCAGTGAAGCCTCAAGATGAAAGCATTGCCACTGCAAGCATTTAAACTTATAAAGTTTATTCTCCAGATTGCGATAGTCATCTCTGAAAGCTGCAGATAAATCAAGATTATCTGGAGTCAGTGATGTTGTCTGCATATAAGTTCCATTAAGTAATGGATTAGTTTGAAAGTCCAATAAAGTAGACAAATGATAGTTGTTCCTCCTATTAGATGGTAAATCCATTGAAGGTACAAAGTTGTCCAAACGACCCATTTCATTTCCTGCCATGCTTGGTTCAAAGATAAAGAAAATATAGCAAATGAAAACAGTCCTTGAACCAAATAAGGAATCAGATGCAAAAAGCAGAGAATACAAGATTAAGAAAAATAATCTGGTTCCACACAGCAGTGAAAATCAATATGTCCTTTATTGTAGTAGGTAAGCACTTTCTCAGAATAACATCCACTTCATCAGACCAACAAAGATAGAATAGCAGTTACATTTTTAAACACTAAAACATCCAATCAAAAATCAGATAAAATTCAATTTTTAAAGATCTGTAGATTCTACAGATGTATTTTATCACATGGCTTTTAGCTATGATGCACATTTTATCTGATTTTTGATTGGATGTTTTAGTGTTTAAAAATGTAACTGCTATTCTATCTTTGTTGGTCTGATGAAGTGGATGTTATTCCGAGAAAGCACTTACCTACTAGAATAAAGGACATATTGATTTTCACTGCTGTGTGGAACCAGATTATTTTTTCTTAATCTTGCATTCTCTGGTTTTTGCATCTGGTTCCTTATTTGGTTCAAGGACTGTTTTCATTTACAATCAAGTTACTTGTTTGTAAACTTAAAAAATGACAGTTATTTTAAACCTCACGCTTTTGCTTCCAGTATGGCCTTCAATGATATGCCATCATTTATTCCTGGGTGAATAGTAGAATTCAACAAAATTTGCCATCTAGTCTCTTTCTCATTCAACCTCTTAGTAATACTGCCCCCTCTAGGATTCCCTTTTATTTGCTCAAGAATCGCAAATTTGAATTCTTTACATCCAGTACATTTTTGTAAATGTATGTATACGGCATTTGTTTCATCTTTTTTCTTTATACAGTACATGTGATCATGCATCCTGTTTCTAAGACACCTGTCAGTTTTTCCCACATAGAAACAGGGGCATGTGGTGCACTTGGCTAAGTACACCACATGCTGGGTACGACAATTGCCATACTGGAAGTGCACTACAGTCTGATTTATATTGCCCAACTTTGTCTCCGCATTTTCCATAATAGCATCACACTGGTTGCAGTTGCCACATTTGTGTGTTCCACTCCCCCTGAATTTGTACTTAGATGAGAACTTATTAATTTCCAATAAATTTTTAAGATTGAAACCGGTTTTTATATACAAAGGAGGGTTGTTCCCCCATTAATTTATAAATATTGTCATCGGACTTCAATATATTCCAATTATTTGTAATAATATTCCAAATGTCCTTGGCAAAATTTCCATATTGCAAAATACATGACCGATTATATACTTTCCTAGGTTCATGAATATCAATTACATTTGTCTGTAAATTCACACTTCCGCTACCTAATAATGTCTTGTATTTTTTACCCCATTCAGACCTAACATATTTTATAGTGTTGTTGATGAGGTTACTAGGGTAACCCCTTTTCAAGAACATATTCCCAATAAATTCAAGTTCCACCTCCATTTCTTTTAATTCTGAAGTCATTCTTGCCACCCTTATACACTGTCCTTTGATTATACTGGCCTTTTGTTTATAAGGGTGGCAGCTAGAGTATTCTAAATATGTGTTACTAAACTTATTTTTCCTGTAGATTTTGTATGCAAAATGTCCTTTTTCAAAATATATATATATATATATATATATATATATATCTATATATGTGTGTGTCCAAGTATGAGATACCTTTAGTGTCAAAATTGTAAGTGAATTTTAAATACTCACTGGTTTCATTTATATATTTAATAAACTGATCCAACTCATTCATGGAACCACTCCACAACATGAAAATATCGTCCAAAAACTGGACGTAACATTTTATAAGTGAATTCCACTTACTTTGAAATATATATTGCTCTTCCCAACTATGTAACACTAAATTGGTGAATATAGGTGCGCATGCTGCACCCATTGCAACACCATTATTTTGTCTGTAATATTCACCATCATAAAAAATGTAGTTGTATCTCAACACTACCTCCATAAATTCCAAAATCAAAAGAATTCTATCCCATTGAAGTCCACTATATTTCTGAATACTATCCTTAAATCTACTAAGACCGTCTCTTTCCAGTATACAAGAAAACAAGTCAGTTACATCAATTGTAACAAATATAACCTCATTATTAAATTTGTCCGGGGTCAATCACTCTAAAAAATCTCAAAAATCAATAATAATATGATGTATTTTTCTGTATATACTTTTTAACCATCTGTAAACCACTTGACCAAATGGAAAAGTCTTTGACTTGTTCCTTGAGATAATAGGTCTGAATGGGGGGTCCATTAGATCTTTGTGGACCTTAGGTATCCCCACCATAGTCGTCAAGACAGGATTTTTTTCATATAAAAATTCATATAGTTCTATGTCTACTCTATTTTCCAACAATAAATCTTCTAAGAATAAATCAATCTGATGATATCCAATATTAACCTCATTCAGGGATGCAGTATCATAATTACCAGAATTTAATAATATTGAGTGTATTTTATTCACATATTCTTGTTTATTATAAAGAACTATCCCACCTCCTTTGTCGGGTTTCATTACCCTAATTTGATTGTTTTGTTGTAGTTGTTTCAAGGACTCAAATTCCTTTTTTGTTAAATTAAAATTCTTTTTTTCTTTATTAATTTTATTGACTGATTTATATAGTTCATCTGTCACTATCTTTTCATATGTAGCCAAAGTGGGGTTCATAGGTGGAACAAAAGTGCTGACTTTTTTAAACATTTTGTGAATCACTGTTCTATTACTATCTTGAAAATATACTGCTAAATTTAATTTCCACATATATAACTTGAATTCCGCTATGTAATCTACAATGTTACACCTGGAAGACGGAACATATTTCATTCCTTTGGAAAAAAGACTAAAGTGTTCACATTCCAATTTGAAGTTTGTATAATTGAACACACTAAATTCTCCCATGCTAAAATGAACCTCATTATGTTGCACAATTGTGTCCACCCCCCTCATTTCCTTGCACCTCTCAAAAATTTCTTTTCTCGCCAATTGTTGTTTTCCATTACTGTTTCCCTGTGTTTCCTGCTGGTGATCCCTTCCTCCTAAAAAAATGTTGTTTCTATTGTTGTTATATTCACTGTAACCTTCCTGCCTAGTATTATATTTTTCCTTCCTATTCTGTGTCCTAACGAAATCTCTCCTATAAGCATCCCATCTATAGGCTGATTGATTTTGATACTCTTTTATATCCCTTTGTAGTTTCTTACATTTCCTATTAAATTGCTTATGACAATTTTTTTCAACCCAATCATATTGTTTATGAAAAAATGACTCCCATTCACAAAATAATAAATCCTGCGTTATAATCTCATTTAACTGTTCAATTTCAACTATTAGTGCACATATTTTTTATCATTGCATTTCATAATAAATTCAATGAATGAAAATCCAAAACTGTCAAACAGTTGATTGCATTCACAAATGTTGGAATCATCCAATTCTATCCCTATGGACTGTTTAAAAAACCTTAAGCCCATGGGTACAACTTTCACTTCTAAACATCGCTTTAAGTACGTGTTGTCGAGCTGTAAGCTCTTCACTGTACCTGATGTTTTACCAAACTCATAAATTAGATCTTTTAAAGTTCTGTCATCATCCTTATTTTTTGCAATGTGAGTATCCGTATTAAATTTACAGGAATTATTTTCAAAATCATAATTACATTTAAAAAAATGCCCAAATTATGCTGTCTGTGATTGTCTTTAACACCATTATTGGTATTGCAAACTGGTGGGTTAACAGTACCTGCTTCAGCAGCCAGTCCGGACACAGAATAAGTTTTTAGGAACTGTCCGTTTTGGTTTTACCCCAGATATGTTGAACTCATCCTCCAATCCTCCATCGTCTCTCCGTTTAAAACATTCACTAAACTGGAGACTTCCAACACCGTTGGATCCATTAGAGGGTCCGGTTACCAACACTTCACCATTCCGCTGTTCTTTCGGAGATTTTATCATATTGTTGTCTCCACTACATCCACACATTGACGTCATCTCCTGCAGACCTTCAGACTTCCTATCTGGCTGGCTGATGAGCTCAGTCAGCCGAGTTAATTCTTTTATAATGGCCATTTCGGACCGCATTATTTGAATCTCATCTTTCCGTGCTGGTGAAAAAATTGAAGGCAATTCATCTAAGGAATCTATTACCCCTGTTAGCAACTTGAGAAACAATACAGAAAACTCCAGCAGTAGCAACCAAGAAATATATTAGTTCACCTATATTCGCCAATTTAGTGTTACGTAGTTGGGAAGAGCAATATATATTTCAAAGTAAGTGGAATTCACTTATAAAATGTTACGTCCGGTTTTTGGACGATATTTTCATGTTGTGGAGTGGTTCCATGAATGAGTTGGATCAGTTTATTAAATATATAAATGAAACCAGTGAGTATTTAAAATTCATTTACAATTTTGACACTAAAGGTATCTCATACTTGGACACATATATATATATATATATATATATATATATATATATATATATATATTGAAAAAGGAATTTTGCATCCAAAATCTACAGGAAAAGTACATTTAGTAACACATATTAAGAATACTCTAGCTGCTACCCTTATAAACAAAAGGCCAGTATAATCAAAGGACAGTGTATAAGGGTGGCAAGAATGACTTCAGAATTAAAAGAAATGGAGGTGGAACTTGAATTTATTGGGAATATGTTCTTGAAAAGAGGTTACCCTAGTAACCTCATCAACAACACTATAAAATATGCTAGGTCTGAATGGGCTAAAAAATACAAGATATTATTAGGTAGCGGAAGTGTGAATTTACAGACAAATGTAATTGATATTCATGAACCTAAGAATGTATATAATCGGTCATGTATTTTGCAATATGGAAATTTTGCCAAGGACATTCGGAATATTATTACAAATAATTGGAATCTATTGAAGTCCGATGACAATATTTATAAATTAATGGGGGAACAACCCTCCTTTGTATATAAAAACCAGTTTCAATCTTAAAAATTTATTGGAAATTAATAAGTTCTCATCTAAGTACAAATTCAGGGGGAGTGGAACACACAAATGTGGCAACTGCAACCAGTGTGATGCTATTATGGAAAATGCGGAGACAAAGTTGGACAATATAAATCAGACTGTAGTGCACTTCCAGTATGGCAATTGTCGTACCCAGCATGTGGTGTACTTAGCCAAGTGCACCACATGCCCCTGTTTCTATGTGGGAAAAACTGACAGGTGTCTTAGAAACAGGATGCATGATCACATGTACTGTATAAAGAAAAAAGATGAAACAAATGCCGTATACATACATTTACAAAAATGTCCTGGATGTAAAGAATTCAAATTTGCGATTCTTGAGCAAATAAAAGGGAATCCTAGAGGGGGCAGTATTACTAAGAGGTTGAATGAGAAAGAGACTAGATGGCAAATTTTGTTGAATTCTACTATTCACACAGGAATAAATGATGGCATATCATTGAAGGCCATACTGGAAGCAAAAGCATGAGGTTTAAAATAATTGTCATTTTTTAAGTTTATAAACAAGTAACTTGATTGTAACATGTTCTATAGACGTGACAAGTGTGTTAGAATAGTCATATGAATTTCAGTTTGCACAGTGCACTTTAAGAAGAGTAAGTTTGTTGCTAATTGTTTGATTAATTCAATAATTGAATGGTATATTTAAATCAAGTGTGGAAGTTGAGGAGACGTTCTGAAGAAGTCTATGTAATAGATGAAAGCGCTTAACTTACAGTTTTTAAGAGAAGTTTTTAATAAATTCATGGTTATTTTAAATCATTTTAATTTCTGGCAAGAATTATTGGATCCGGAACCCTTTTCAGCAGGTTGAACTAATATATTTCTAGGTTGAGAGGTATGGTGTAATGCATTTCAAAGTACTGACCCTCCAAACTGTTAGCACAGTCTCTGTATCGACATTTCAAAGTTGATAGGAGGAATTGTGTTCGCAGTTTTGCCTCTCTGCCATTTCGTTTTTGTCCTTCTCACTCTCAAGGTAAGCCACATTGACATTTTGATTGTAAACTATATATATATATATATATATATATATATATATATATATATATAAAAAAATATATATATATATATATATATATATATATATATATATATATATAGATAGATAGATAGATAAAAAAACTTTTTCCACAAAGAGAGAATGTGGGATTCCTGCACTGGCCTATTTATAAGGATTGAGACAGAACATGTAATGCTGTTGGCTGGAAGGTCACCAGCTGTAGAGCATGGTTTGAGTTTTTTTTTAAGAGTAATTTTATATAGGATGTGTGCACAGGTTTGAAGGTTAAAGTGGATGTGGTGTTGTGTGGCTTTTGGACAGGGTTAGGATTCGATGTTGGGGAATCCTTGGTTAAAGATGCTATACTATCTATGAAATGAGAGTTGAATTACATTGTGGTTTTAAGTGATGAGTTATTGGGAGAGGGGTTATGGTTGAATTCATGGCTAGGATACAAGATTTTGTTAACGGCTGTCCAAAATTTTTTTAGGATTATGTTTACTATTATTCTGAAAGTTATTATAATATATTTTTTGTCTTCATTTATTTGCTTTTTAGTGTGATTGCGAAGCATTCTGAAGTTTTCAACATATTGTGGTGTTTTATATTTTTGCCATTCTTTCCATGCTTTTTCTCTGTCCTTCATTGCCCACCCTCAGGTCAAATTATAACAGCCAGTAATTAGTCGATAGCGAATACAAAGCAATTAGCAAAGAGGCACAAAGTAGAAGAGGTTCTCTTTCATTTCCTGAATGTAAAAACCTGTCAGCTAGGGAGACTAAGTAACTTACATATATAGTGTAATGTATTGGTCAAGAAAAAGGACAGTGGTCAACGTAGCTAATGGTTCTTAGAGGGCTAGGGCTACTCCTTTGTAGGGAGAGATATTATAGCCACTTTCTGGTACAGGCAGGCACGTACAGAAAGATCCTTCGTGTTAAATTTCTTACATTGTATAATGACAAAATTCTCAATGAAAATATTTGGGAGTTGAGCCTTGTGGCAGAGTTCCTGCAGTATTGGGATTAGATGTAGTGACTACAGGCTCTGAAGGGAAAGGAAAGGAAAGAGAAAAACTTTACTAAACTGCCATATTATATTGAGGCAATAAAGTTAATATTTACTATAAAAAGAGATGGAGGAAGAACAACAGTGAGTCAGAACAAGAGAATATGAGGAAAGTATAAGAGTATAGAGATGGAAGTTAGTGAATATAAGGTTCTTGGTATACTGATATATTCCTCTTTTTGTTTTGAAAATCATTTGAGAGCCATCTGTAATAAGGCCTTGAGACAGATGGGTTTGGTTTTTAAAAACTTTACAATGAGAAAGGATATGATCTTAGCAAGTTTGTTTAAAGCAGAGATCAGTTTTGAAATACAGTACAGTGTCCTGTACTCTTAATAACTAACAGCTTAATTGTATAAAACTGGTACAATGAAAATTTACAAAAAGAAAATCTGATATTAAGCAGTTATTTTTTAAAGATTGATGTGTTTCTGTGACACTTCATACCCTCCATCATAGTTATTTCAGGGTCAAGTTACATTTGCCTATAAGGTGTTTAATGACTCTTTTCTTTAGTCTGTATTGGGTTTGTAAGTATATAAAAATCCAAAGACATAAACATCATAGTTTAAAATTCTATTTTATTTAGAGTTATGTAATAACAAGAATAGAACTTGTTATTTAAATCACAGGATGGCACGATTATGAAATAAATAATCTGACTATATCAGAGATGTGAACAGTCTAGTAATATTTAAAAAGTCTTTGGCTGATTGGGCTGGGGTTGTGGTGATTGATCCATTAATTATTCAGACAGTGTTCCTTAAAAGCCATAAGACTTTAACACTTTACCTAACTTATGAACTTAGAAAAGTACATTCACTGTCCTCAGCTAAAAGAGGAGAAGGGCCTTCACCTCTTTTGAATTTTAAAAGGTCTTTGCAGGTACTGATGCAACTTTCTATTTTTCCAACTTGAACAAATTATGTGAGTCTCAATAAGGTACCACAATGGTACTGCGGAGTTCTCTGCAAAAAAAAAAAAAAAAGGTGTCCTTTGCCAGCTTTTTGTAATCTGCCTCAGAGACAGGCAAAACCAGCGGGTTCCCTATTAGATGACCGAACTCTTAAAATGTCGAGTACGACATGCTTGACAGCTTTTAAGCGAATGTTCATTTAAGCAAAACCTAAGAATGTTGAAACAAGGAGTTTCGCAAAGTTATAGTTGTCTATTCGGGGGAAGCCAATGGCTGATGCCAGAACGTTCACACCGTTCTTACAGTCCTCCACTGTGGTGCGGTCTCGTCATTCACCCTGTGTAATGTTATGACAGCCCTCCACTGTGGTGCAATCTCAGAGTTGGTATATTTAAGTAGGGTGGTGCTGGGGGGAAAACAGCTCCCCACATTGGGGTTTGTGGGGGAGGGGCGAAGCCCCCCACTTTATTTTGTTTGTTGATTTGTTTCTTTTTTGTTGTTTTTTGGGGGGGAGGTTTTAATGGTGTACAGTACATTTTAGCCATCAGCCGTTGGCTTCCTGACGGCTGGCTAACTATAACTTTTTGAAATTCTTTATTTCGATATGCTGGGGTTTTGCTTAGATGAACGTTCACTTAAAAGCTGTTGAGCATGTTATACTCAACATTTTCAGTGTTTGTTCATCTAATATAGACCCAACCAACAAAGGTATACCCTTACGCTGCAAGGAAAGAGGCTTATGTGGCTGATGATTTTCAAGCTCTTCCTGTATAGATGCCTGCAACATAGACTTCTGAACTTCTAATAATGTCTTTGGGAGAACTAACTTTTAGAGTTGTATTGACAGAATTGCCTGCTTAAATTATAGTTTATACACCACCTTCAATTGAGGCACACCTGGTAATGTTAAACTCGAATTGTGATCTTTGGCTTTGGGGTGTGGTAGTACAGATATACCAGCCTCTGTAGACAAAGACTTTGAAGGAGTACTCTTTGAACCTGAGCATGATGAAACTGTCTATTTAGTATACTCTGTTTTTTATGAATCACCATTTAAAATTTTCAGATTTCACAGGCTCAACAAGATACTTACTTTTCTTATTTCTTCTCCAAAGATTCAAGTTCTTTCTCTGAAAGAAAATAAGCTATTTTTTCCTATGAATTGTAAGTGCTTGTTCGAATTTTCCAAAATGTTTATGTGTGTTGATGCTGGGATCTAGGTTTAAACAGAATAGCCATTGGAAATAAAAGACTTTTACAGGCTGTTTGTTAATGAAAGTCACATTTCTTTAATGTATCCATAGCCAATGATCAGAAGTGCTATAGGTACATTTTTTGTTGAAGAAAATAACAAGCTACTAAAAGTGAACTTTTTAAGAGCGTTACAGAAAAAATTCCCTTCAAGTGAGTAGGAAATGTACACCACACAAAATTGCAAGAAGAACTGAAGAGAATATGGATTAGTGCAGGATATAACAGGGAGCCATACACAGACCTATGTCAGTATGTTTTAGTGTAAGACCTGTTGGTTCCTACAGTGAAGGATAGCAATGCTTTAGAATTTCAGGCCAGGAGAAATCACAAGTTAAGTGGGATAAAATCCATATTTTGTGATTTGCTGTTAAAATGCCCTTCTCTGAAGAAGCTACATTATGCCATGATAACCATCGCGATTTCCATTCTCTGTATCAGCATGAGCCATTCCTCATTGCAATATACTTATATATATATATATATATATATATATATATATATATATATATATATATATATATATATATATTATATCTACATTCTGGAAAAATATGTCTCACACTATCATAGACTGTATACTGCCGCTGCTACCTTGGGTTTGTAATATGGACAATAACCTCTTGATGCATTAACTTATGTGATGTGATATGGTAGTTTTTGTTAGCTATTCTGAATTTAAGTGTGTTGTTACCTGATATATTGTATTAATAGCTGATATAATAGTGATGTGTCCCCTGAAACTTTCACACACCCTTCCATGTGGTACAGGGTACTACATATTTTCCTCTGGCATACGGCACAATGTTTTCTCACATTGAAACAGTGTCTGCCATTTTGGGTGCCTTTTGGGTTTCTTTTGTTTTGTGTTGAGAGTGTGTGTGTGTGTGTGTGTGTGTGTGTGTGTGTGTGTGTGTGTGTGTGTGTGTGCGTGTGTGTGGACACACTAGGACACTAGGGTAGTTGGTTTTAATATATATATATATATATATATATATATATACACACACACACACACACACACACACACACACACACACACACACACACACACACACACACCCACCATTTTCTTTAAATGTTTTGCATGTAATAAATGTGTCAAACTTTCATCACTGTGTATAGGACATAGTTCACATGCCTTTTATTGTTAGACATACATTACCACTTAGCATCTAACAAAGACACATCAACAGCAAGATGAAATTGCAGATTTGTGCAACAGAGCTGACTTTATTACACTCCCACATTACTGATCAGAGTAGGGCTAGCCATCCAGTGGTATAAACCTTTGCTCTAGTTGATTGTCACTGGTAAAGTGCAAAAAATGGAAAAAAGGGGTTGTGGATGGATGGATGGCAAATGGATCAGAGTAAGGAAAGTTCTCAACACTTGCCTGCACACACCATGTCACTAGCTGACATTTGCCTTTGCCGTGCCTGACTGCAAATTTTGGAAGTATGTAAAAATAATGCTTGGGGATCATTGCTGACAATCTGGCAGCATAGGTGAGGGTAGTTATCTGCAACTTCGTTATGCTTCATTTGAGCTACCTGTCAAATTTCATTCTGACCTGAAGATATCATTTACATACATGTATGCTACAACATATCTCTCAGTCTGAACAATCCCATGGCAGTACAGTGGAAAGCCACAGCACAACCACAAAAGTGAGAACACACACAGGAACAATTGGTGCATGAGAATTGTACTACTACATCAGTAACGTCTGCTTATATTACCATATAAGGAAGAAGCAGTTTCCACTGAAATACCTTAAACTCAGCAGTTATTACAAAAGTCTATAAAGCTAACACTAAAAGAATAAACTGCCAGGTACTGAAATTGTAGTACGCTCAGTTGACACATCAAATAGGATAGGATATCTTTTGTATTGTATAACAGCATAGAAACTATCTAGCAACTCCTTCACAAAGTTCCTCTCACCCCCAAAATATATAAATATGTAACCGATACTTTAGAGTGAAGGAGTACAAGAGCACAGTGACAGGGAAAGCTAGTGTGTATCAAACACAATGACAGCCCAGCACTGAAATATCACACATTAAAAGCAAAATAACCTATATAATGCTTCTATTCAAAATAACCCACATTCATGTAATAACTGACTAAAGATTATAAAGATTATGTACTTGTACCTCTTCTAATGATTTAGATGTTGGCTCCTGCTTATGGCAGCTTCAGTTTGCCTATCATGACATGTATTTGTGGGTGTGGGGGTAACAGAAGTACAACAGAAGGCAATGAAAATGCCGGAGACTGTGTGACAGTAAGCTAAATTATTTATCTGATAGAACAAAACAATTAACAAAACAATGTCATGTCAGCTAGATCAGACACATAAATGCTAGAACACTATGACATAAATAAGGTAAATGATTATGAACAATTTGCTTTATCTTTTCTGTATGTGAATTTATGCTGACTTATCCCAAGGTTTTTTGAAAAATGGCACTCAAGGTCAGCACACTCACCGAGTTACAAATAAATAAATAAATAAATAAATAAATAAACAAATGCTAGTAATAAAACAATCTAATTTGTCTTTCTCATCTAACATGTTAGAACCAGAAAAGATTATATAAGCATAGCAGACATATGGTTTTGCCATGAGAGCTCCTTTTTATGACTTACAGTAGTCCATTTTGAAGTAAATGTATACATAGCATAAAGTAGTTTATGCAAAAAGACAGAAAATACAGACATTACAAGTATAGAATAGCTGGTTATTTTTTCACAGTCAAACAAAATAAAAATGTCAGATCTAAGACATATATCTGCACCATGTCTTTTAATTATGTGTCTGTTGATTTGGCTTTAAGATAAGCAGATTTCACCTACCCTCAGTGGATGCTTGTATCTGAAAGCATTGTGGAGTTGCTGCAGTTTTGTTGTTGTTGTGTCTTTCGGCTTTTCCTGGTTAGGGGTCGCCACAGCAGAACTCTGGTCTGCTAATGATTGGCAGTAGATTTTTACGTGCTGAGTTGCCGGCCCTGACGCACAAACTTCAACGAAGGTACGCCCATTCATGCATGTCTCTACACAGAAGACGCTGTAGCTGCGAATTGAACAGGACATCTTACTGTGAGGCAACAACGCTACCGCAGCACCACCACCTCAGTAAATAATATATTTATTGCCTATCTTCTTATCACTATGATTGCTCTACATTTATGTTTCCATTTATGAAAGGCTATCTGACAGTAATTGGGAGGCATGTGCTATGTAGTGATGGAATGGACTGTTGTGAAAGGCTATCTGACAGTAATTGGGAGGCAAGTGCTATGTAGTGATGGAATGGACTGTTGTGAAAGGCTATCTGACAGTAATTGGGAGGCACATGCTATGTAGTGATGGAATGGACTGTTGTGAAAGGCTATCTGACAGCAATTGGGAGGCAAGTGCTATGTAGTGATGGAATGGACTGTTGTGAAATGTTATCTGACAGTAATTGGGAGGCACATGCTATGTAGTGATGGAATGGACTGTTGTGAAAGGCTATCTGACAGCAATTGGGAGGCACGTGCTATGTAGTGATGGAATGGACTGTTATGAAAGGCTATCTGACAGTAATTGGGAGCACATGCTATGTAGTGACTGCATCTGAAGTCCGTGACTCGTCGGTTTCATCAGGGCAACAATATTCAGGCAGAAAAAGTGTTTTGTTTGAAGAAGTGAATTCTGAATATTCCCCAAACTCAAAGAACGTGATGGAAGGGCAATGACAGGTTCAACAGCAAGCCAAACCGAAGCGGGCATGAGGAAAAAACAATGGAAAAAACAGAAAGAAGTAAGACTGTTTGTTTCTAATCAGGATGTATGTGATGGACTATCGAGTGATGTTTTTTGCTTCTCACAACCCAAATTATGTAAATAATCATAATAATATCAGTGTTATTTAAGGGGATGTTTGTTCAACTTCTGAAATATGTGCAGCGGGTTATGGTATTCAAGAAGAAAATAATGCATTGAAAATTGTTAACTTAGCTGATATTAACATTTCTGATGCTGCTGAAAAGGTATTACTTAGAGGGGCAAATTTTGGTCCAACTAGAATTCCATCCCTTGCAGATATAATCATAGATGTTAAGAAGTTTTTCCGTAAATTAAAGAGTATTTTTTTCAAAGAAGACAGGAAGTGGTTTTCACTAATGAAGAAAATGTTAATGAATCTTTAGAAGAAGATGATTTATTGAATTTAAGCACTTATGAAAATGAAATGTTTCAATTATGTGTGGGATTTGGTGATGGGAACCAGGATGATTACACTGAATCTAATGATTACGCTGAATCTAATGTTTCATCTGAACCATTTTGTACTGGATATGGATGTTTAGATATGCCTAAACTGACTTCTGATAGTAATTTCATGCCCCCTAGAACTAGTCAAGCTATCAATGTGTTTGAAAGTTTAGTATGTAAAGAAGTTTAAAATTGCTATGGCAATTTTATAAAGATATTCTATTCTTACAATTTAAATAAGGAAAATGGCAGGCATTGCAGGAGTTAAGGACCAATTTGGATAGGCTAGCATACAAAACAGCTGATAAAGGAGGTAACTGGGTGTTTATGAGCATGGCTAAATATGATGAAATGGCTTCAAAAATATTGTCCGAAGAAGGATATTCTGATAAGTTACAATATAATTCTTTACAAAGATTTTCAACAGAACTAGGTGATATTTTGGAGTGTGCGGAATGATTTGTTTTTTTTTTTGAAAAATAAAGATGTTAAAAAATTGGTTGTTAGTATACCCAAACACCTGTTTATGTATGTTATTCCTAAGATCCATAAAGATTTGCTTAAACTTCCAGGTCAACCCATTATTTTGGGAATAGGATCTTTTCTGGAGAATGTGAATTTTTTTTGGACTTTCATTTCAAAAAATATTTAACTGCAGTACATTCCCATGTTAAAAATACCCAGGAAATATGCCAAGATTTGACAAATTTTGAATGGAAAGAGAATTATTTTTGGGGAACAGTAGATGTCAATCCTTTATATTCTAACACTGATAGAAGATGTTGCATGGAGGCAGTGGCTAGGAAATTGGGGGAAGGACCATGTTCTACAGTTTTGCTGACCCTCCTTGAATTTTGTTTAACTCATAATTATTTTAAATGAAAGAATGAGTTTTTCTTACAAAACAGGGGAACGGCCATGGGGGCAGCCTTCGCCTCATCCTATGCCATTATTTATATGGGGGGTTTTGAAAGTCAGTTTATGGTGTGAAAGATTATTTTGTAAAAAATGTAGTTTATTACAAAAGATATATAGATGATTTTTTATTTATTTGTAAGGGCGATCAATCTGAATTTGTGGAATTCATGGAAGCTCTGAATAGTAACCCGAATTGTTTGAAATTTACTTGGGGTACTGATAGATACAGTATTTCATTTGTGGATGTAATTTTTTATGTAGATAGTGAAATGAGGGTACAGCACAAGCCATATAGGAAACCCACAGCTGTTAATAATTTTGTGCATGTGACCAGTATGCACCCCCCTCCCACCTTATTGAGTCATTGCCATATGGAGAATTTAAAAGGATTTTCATGACTACCTCTGAAGTTAGTTTAAAGGAAGTGTGATTAAATGAAGTATACAACAGATTAAGGAACAGAGGTTATGATGATAGGACATTACAAAAGGCAAGGAACAAAATAATGGGTATAGGTGTGGATTGCACAGGGGTAGTTAGAAATTACAATGAAAGAGAAACCATGTATAGAAAAACATGGAGAAGAAGAAGGATTATTTTTGTTACTAGATATTTTGAGTTTTCTCCTATTTTGGAAAAAATAGTAAGGCAGGCATGGGAAATTGTTAGTGAAGATAATTCTATTGGCTCTTTGTTTCCCAAACATATTGTGTTTTTTTATGGTAGGTACAATAATCTTAAAGAAGTGTTGAATAGGAAAGGCTTTAAGCTGATATGTCAAGATGTGATGGGTAGAACAGTTGATACCTATAGTTGTGAAAACTGTTCAGTATGTAATCGGATAAATAATTTACATGGTAGTAGGATCAATGAAAAATTGTACAGGGCCAATGAATTTTACAATTATAACAGCTGTGGTGTGATCTATATTATAGGGTGTGACTGTGATCCCATTTCTTGGTATGTTGGTCAAACTACCAGGAAGGCCAAAGTCCGAATTTTGGAACACTTGGGTGATATGAGAAGGCAGAAGTCAGAAAGTCCTGTTTTCATGCATTTCTTGTCCAAGCATCAAGGGTCAGACAGTAGTTTATTTTTCAGTGTTATAGCATGACCAATTAACAACATTTTAAAAAACAATTAAACAGACTACAGAGCAGAATGATCATTAATTTCCATACTTTATATCTCAATGGAATGACTTTGGAAAATAATTTGAGTATTTAAATTAAAGTAAGGAGGGCAAAGTGTCACAGGCATCATATATCTGATACAAAAATAGTGTTTTACAGTATTTTCTATGACATTTTTGTGTGCATCTAAAGCAATATAGAAAACTGGTAATTATTAAGTCATAATAATTTATTTAAAGGTGTTATGTTATGAGTTGCTTGGATACTCATGTTGATGCAACAATCGCATGCATTTGGACATAAATTTTTATATATATGCATATTTAAAATTATAATCGAAATAAGAAGGAAATTTAAGGTCATTGCACTATATTATATAATGGAATATTCCATTATAGTTAGATAGCAAGGAGATATAATTGTGATATATTTAATGAAATGCATAGTTATTGATTTAATATATTTTTTTATTTAAAAAAATATATAAAAAGGATGTATTTAAGGATACATTCATAAAATGTATATAAAAAATGTACTGATATTATGTATTCATATTTATTGTTCAAATATTTGGTGCTATCAAATGTAAAAGGAAAGTGCAATACTCTAAAAGTCTGTAAACGTTTATAAAGCACTGTTCACTTTAAGTACTGATTTAGTAGTGCTATAATTGTTAAGTGATTAATTAATTAATTGGAAGAGGAGGTATGTATATATTAGGACACAATTGTGATGTAAAAATGTTCCAGCAGAAGGCAAAAAGCCGAGGTGCCAGAACGTGTTAATAAAATAATTCATTGTGTCCAGCAGTGGTGTTCCTGTTCTTGGATTATATGTGTTTATTTGGAGACATTATGTTGGCTTGATGTGTATAGAAGATCCCTGATAGCTGCTGTAATCACCTCCGTTTGTATGGGTTTAGCTAATAAACCTCTATATTGCTCCTTTAGTAGTTGAAGGTTAAATCTAGATAGATGCCTTTGACTTCCCCATTCCTCTTTGCTCACCATAATTTGCTACCTAGGTTCATAGGTGATTAATAGACTAATGGTCCCAGGGGTCTTCTTAAGCCTAGTCATGCTTTTCAAATGTATCTGACAAGTTTTGATAACCTAGTCCTATTTTAAGGGGTATATTTAGGCTTGGGCATGGGTGGACAAACATTTATAGACTGCTTCTGTCTGCTAGAGACATGGGTGCCAGACTAGGGGTAAATGTCTAATTCCTCCTCCATTGGTCCAAGTTATACTTGAATTGGATTAGAGGAGAACTCTACTTCACTTGGATGAGTTTGTCTACATTGCTCAAATGGGGTAAGATGTCAAATGCTTCAGCCAGGTCAAGGTAGGCAGGATGTACCATTCTGTCATTTTTCCATTGTTCTGGTAACCTTCTCAAAGAAGTCCACCAGAGAAGTCCACCAGGCTGAGTTTGCATAACCTGCCCTTGACAAAACCAAAGTGGGTTGGATCTAGTGTTTGAAAGTTTCTTATGTCACTGTTTATCATCTCCATGATAATTCTTTCCAGTGTTTTGCATATGAGACCAGTTAGACATATGGGTTTGCAGTTACCCAGGTTCATACATGGCCTACCTTGTGCAGAGAGATGACAGCTGTAGTCCCCCATTCACTTGGCATAAAGCTTGTCTGAGAGATGTGGTTAAATAGTAATACTACTGGTCCTGATAGGTCATATTTCTTGACATTAAGGAAGAATCCTGGAATATTATTGAGGTCCATTGATACAGTGTTCTTGGACTTGGAAAGTGCATTGAGGACCTGTTCCCTGGTGACAGTTGGGGAAGTTATGACTGAGAGTGTTTACTGAGGGGTGTTGGGGGGAAGGGAGGTAAATTTGGAGCTAAATGTGTCGGCCAGTAGATTTGCTATATCTTCAGGCCCAGGATAGGTGACTCCATTTACAGTTAGTTTAGCACATTGTTCTCTGTTGCCTTAGAGGTTGAGGACATAGCTGAAGAATATCTTGTGATTGTCTTTGGCTGGGAAGCAGTTTTTACCTAAATTTTGGCTTTACAACTGCATACCTCTCAGTCTCTTAGCACAGCAAATCTGGAAAAAAACAAAAAATAATTTAGGGCAAAGGCCCCAAAATAGGGACAATTTTTAAATATTGCACTTATAAGGTTGAAAAGTCAACTAGAATAACAGGTTATGTTAGTTTGCATGTTTGGAAGGATATGAAGTCTGAAACTCAAATGTCAGTCATTATTTAGTGACTTTAGTCCTGAATGGTTTGCCAGAAACCCACAGATGTTATGAGGAACAGACCAAAAATATAAGGCAAAAATCTGGACATTCTGTGAAAATCTGGACAGTTGAAATATATGTTTGTAAGACCTGATTAGACCCCTGAGATGTTTGTTTATATTGATGATGGAGTTTTTACCTTGCTGGGTATTGCACTTACCTGATTAGCCCTCTGTGTTGTTTGTTTATATTGATGAGAGAGTTTTTAACCTTGCTGGGTATTGCACTTCCTAACTTTTCCCATAATTATCTTCCTTTTGATGTTGGAATTCAACCAGGTTGCTTGTGTTTTGAGTATGTCCCGTGCTTATTCTCCATCGTTACAGCTGTCTCTTGTGCAGCCCTTAACATGGTTGTAGAGGTTCCTGTGAACACTTCTGTGTACGCAGCAATTTTGTCAGGGTTTTGATGGGGCTTGAAATTTTTCCAGAATTGCACTTAATAGTAGCCTATTTAATGAGGTACAAGCAGAAACACTAGGTTCCATACACATACTAATATGGAGTTTCACAGGGTAATTTATATATAGTGTTAAACTTATATTTTTAATGATGATTGGTTTAAATAAATTAATTAAATCATCTAATCATTTATTAAATTATTAGTTCCCCCAACATAATAGATTTATTATATATATATATATATATATATATATATATATATATATATATATATATATATATATATATATATATATATATATATATATATATATATATATATATATTTTTTTTTTTTTCATATTTTTATGTTGTTTATTTGATGCTTTTGATGGATGGATGAGTTTGCAATTTAACTTATATTTATGTGGCTTCATATTTTTGGCTGTTTTATTACTGATTCTGTAATTTACATTGTCTTTTAGCTGTTGGTACATTGAAAGGTTATTTTTAATGGCTTACCATAAATATCTTTTAATATACTGATGTTTGCTTTAGAATATGATACAAGAATCAATGTCCCTTTAAGAACCTGGGGAGGGGGGGGATTGGAGGATTTTTTTTTTGAGGAAACGGCTGGATTAGAGGGGCTATTTATTATAAAGATGTTAGTTGTATCAGTTTAATTAGTTTGAAAAAAGTCCATTAATTGTTGGATGGACGAAAGTGCTGTCATTGTATAACTTTTTATTGTTTTTAAGGTATAAAATTACTTCAACGAATTTTGAAGCATGGTCCTTTGTTTAGCTAAGCTGAGTTGTTTTTGGTTTGTTTATTTTTCATTAGCCTAATAGTAGGAAGTTTGCCTTCAAATAATTCATAAAAGTTACAGGGTCAGCTGGGCTCCTGGGTTTTATTTTTATTTCAAAGCAGACCACTTTATGGTCTGACCTGACCAGTGAGGGCATTACACTGCGGGGAAGGGAGTTCAACATTCTACCGTGTTTATAAGGACCAGGTCAAGGATGTTAGTATGCTTAATGGATGTACAGACTAGCTGGTCCAGGATATTTCTGCTTATAAAGTGCAGGAATCTCAGGGCCTGCATATTTGGGGTCATGTAATATTCCTAATTTATAGTGAGGGGTAGTTAAAGTCACTTATGAGTATGATACTTAATTGAATGGAGAGTGTCTCAAGTATGTTTAAGTATGTGTTATGGGTTTCCTGGGTTACAGAGAGGGATTTAGAGCTTGCAAGGATATGGTATAAGACTTTGCCTGTTGGAATCTGGACATGGAGAAGCTCAGTAGTGTCATACTGTTTGACCAGCCTTGAGGTGCATTTGTTTTTATTGTACATTGAGACACTTCCATCTTTTGTTCCTTCTTGTACAGTAGCTTGCCTAATTATGTAGAAGGTATTATAACCCTGCACTGTTGGATGCTCTCAGTGGCATACACCATGTCTCATTAACTACACAAATGTCTGTATTCTCCAAGTTAAGGAGAGCTTGCAAGATAGCAATATGCTCATATACAGAGGTAACTGCTGATAGCAATCAGTCAGAATTTAATTAATTTTGTATGGGCCCATTATCTCTCTTGCATTCCTTTGCAGTGCATATATTACAGAGTTCATGTTCTTCCACTTCTTCTATCTTGGCCCATGAGTGCTCCATTTTGGTGATTTCTTCAACAGCCAGGCCTAGAGTTTGGAAAGATTTCACTTCAGTTGTGTTGTCTTTCTGGGCATCCTGAGTGGCGAAAACCTATTACACAGAGACAGTGGTGTTGGGAAAAGCTGCAGCCAATATTTTCCTCTTCACCCTGTTTTGTCAGCTGATGTCAGTTTATCATGCGTGTCTTTACTTTTCTTGACTATTGGAGACTTATTTAGAGATGTAGAAGGTGGCCTGTCTCTTTTCTTTTGTTACCCTGTAGTGACCTCTATATTCTGTGTTACCTCTGCATATGAGCCCTCTGTTTCTCCCAAACAATTATTTGGTTTCTTCCAAGGAGTTTAATGAAATTTGTGTATTGTTCTTTATCATGTAGATGGAGATGACTGTTGGAAATATAATTGAACAGTGTAACTGACTTCCCTGGATCTACCAGATATGGTGCAAATGACTTTCTCCATCTGTACAATGCTGCACTGTAGTCAAGAGTTATTCTAATGGGGTGTCCAGCCTTCTGTAATTTTGTGTCCAAACGTCTGTCTTTCTTGAGAACTGCTTCTCTATCATTGTAATCTAAACATTTGACAATTCAATGTCTTGAGAGTCCATTCTAGGTGTTCTGCAATGTTATCCAGTGTGATCTCTTAATGATCTGTGCAACCTTGGTTTCTAGGATGACACAGAACTCTTTCTTTATAAATACAATAGTATTTGACCCTTCCAATTTTTATGATAGCCCTATGATCCTTAAGTGTATCTCTGTACCTTATTCTTGAGATCTTCACCTTTTTGATCAAGCTGTAATGAGTACATTTGTAGATCCCAAATTGCTATCGAGTGTTTGGACGTCTTGCGAGCCCATTCTGGGTGTTCTGCAATGTTATGCAGTGTGATCTCTCTATTACCAGTACAACCTTGGTTCCTGGAATGGCACATAACTCTTTCTTTATGAATACTATCGTGCTTGACCCTTTCAATTTTTCTGCCAGTCCTATGATCCTTAAATTATTTCTCTGTACCACGTACTTGAGATCTTCATCTTTTTGCTCAAGCTGTAATGAGTGCACGTGTAGATCCCAAATTGCCATTGAGTGTTTGACTGTTATGGATGTTTTTTACTCAGTAAGTTAAGTGCATTGTTGCACTAATGTTGCTAGGCTTGATGTAAGCTGTGCACTATGGCTGGCCATCACTGTCTTTATTTGTGTGTCATCACATGCTGTGTTTTTCATCAGTCCTGCTATGGCTAAGGCAAAAACTTACAGATCATTTTCAACTCATCTGACACACTTCATGGGTCAGACAATATGTTGCTCTATGGGTGAAATCCTGTAGAGGGGTGTTTGTTTAGTAGGAGGACATAGGCCTTAGCTCCCTTCAGTAGAATGGTTCAGTTGTCATTATAGTATGTTAAGATGTGGCAGTTCAAGTCAGTGAAGTTTCTGTATGGCCAGGCAGTGGAGGGAAGAGTAAGGATGATTTACAGCAAATCTAGCAACTTTATTGTATGTTGATCAAGTTTGTGAATAAGGGAAGATTGTAGGTTAGTTAGGATAGGGGATGCATAAAATAGGGTGGGTAGTAAGAACATTTGAGCAAGGGCACGTTTGGATTCTGCACTAAGGTATTTTTTATTTCTGTAAAGTAGGCCTAATTTTGGTGTTTTTGTTTTTTGATGCTTTGTTGGGCATGTAAGTCAAATTTTATTTGGTCATCAGTAATGATGCTGGGGAGTTTAGTTTATGTTTCAACTTTTCTAATAGTGCTGCTGAGAGAAGCGATTGAAAAAGTAGATTTACAGTGGAAGAGGGAGTTAGGCAGAAAAAGGAGGAGCTTTGTTTTATTGGGATTGAGGATGAGCTAATTGTCATTGAGCCATCTTTCTACAGAAGGAAAGGAGTTTTGTGTTGTAGTTAGCAGGTCTGACAAGTTTGCAGAGACAGATATCAATGTGAAATCATCTGCATATTCGATGATAGATGAGTGACTGCAAGAAGTATGGAAGTTATTGGTAAAGATGTTGAACAGCAAAGGGCCAAGAAGGGAGCTTCGGGGCACCCCAGTTTGGATAGAGAGGAAAGGGGAGCAAGAGTTAAGCCATCTAACTGATTGCTGTTGGAGAACCAGCTGAGGGCAGCGTGAGAGAGGTTGGTATGGGATAGTTTAGAGAGGAGTAGAGAGTGAGAAACAGTGTTGAAGGGCTTCAGACAGATCAAAGAACAGGCAAGATACAAGTTTGTTGTTGTCTCTGGCCATAGCAACAGTTTCAGAGAAGGAAGTAAGGGCAGTGGAGGTGCTGTGTTTAGGGCAAAACCCGTGATCAAGGATGATGCATGGACTGCCTATTCCAGTTGACATGAAGGTTTGTATATTCTTTACTATCCTTGTTACTGGGACCTTTGAGTATCCAGCTGTGGACAGACTAGGAGTTTCATGGGTTCAGCCTCACAAATCTTATGTCGGTTCCTAGATGGGGTGCTGATGCATGGGAGGGAGTATATACAGTTTCCATTGACAGTAGAGCAGAAAATCACCCTTGTGCTGGCATTTTACAACATAACCATTTATCTGAAATCATAGACGCTACTGACTGCACCCACATTGCTGTCAATGCTTCATCTGCACCACATTACATTGGCTGTATCAGCTGGAAGGATTTCATCTTCATTAACTTTCTTGTGATATGCATAGGGTATCACATATATTTTGTCAGCATGTCTGCATGACATTCACGCAGCTCCCATGCTTCCCAGGTATATGTCATATGCTGTTATATTTCTGTTTTTTTGTTTGTTTGAGAAAAGTTTTATTGATTTAACATATTTACAATATTTACAAAGAAAGGAAGAAATCCAATATCATGTACTGTTATACAGTTTTAGGAATGCATTGAATCATCAGGGTAATCACATACAATTAACACATTAGGAGTCTTGGTACTTCAATAGCAACATTTCAAGGGTATCCAAACAACTAAAAGTCTTAGTATGATTTATAGATCTTAGTCTAATCACTTCTTTTTCAGTTGTACATAATGTTGCTTGTTAAATTTAAAAATTCTTTGAAACTAGGAACTGAGTTCAATTTCCAGTTTTTGTAATAACTTTTCTAGCTACTGTGAAAAGACTCCAAAACATGTTTTGTTGTTTGGCTTTTATAGATAGAGGAAGTGAAACATTTATTAGCATTATTGTTTTAGTTAAAGAACAATGATCAGACCATAACCATTTAAAAAACATACTTATCTCTTCCCAATGCACATTTATTTTTTCACAATCTATAAACACATGTCCAATCAGCTTTTACATCTTTACTGTATCGCCAACAAACTGAAGAAGTCATTTTACTAAACGTAGAGATTTTATAGGGACTAAAACATTCTCTTAATATATTTCCACACAAAAAATTCCAATATAAACATGAAGTTTGACTAGCTGATTTAAGTAATAAAGTTTTATTCTTACCATCTATTGAGTTGCCCAATCCACTACTATCTAAAATTTCCAGAATTTTCCATCAGAATTATTACTATTATTTATAATTAACTTACATAACTTGGACAAGCTTCCTTTGTAGGTCAATTTTCCTTTGATTATATCATTCATATATTCATATAATGGGGAGTAGTGTTTTGTTCTTCTTCACTCATGTTATCTACAAATTCATTCAATTTCTTACTGATCGATAATATTAACTGGTTAACAGATTCATCCAACTTATAATAGGTTCATAGATTCATAGGTTCATAGGTTCATAGGAGGTTACTAGGCTAATGGTCCTAGGGCCTTTACAAGTCTAATCATGTAAAGACCTGTGTACCCTAATTGGTCATAGCTGGGTGGTCATTGTTAGCAGAGCATTTCTATGATCAGCATCTACTATCCCTATCCATGAGGGATGTAGGTGCCACCCCCAGGGTGAATTTACTGTCACCCATCCAATGGTCAAGGTTGCACTTAAATAGGGTCATTGAGGAGTTCTGCTTCATGTGAAGTGGGAGCTTATTCCAGAGGAGTGGCAATCTCTAGGAGATATATCTGTCTCTCCAACATGTTTTGTTAATGTAACAGGCTAGGTATAGATTTCTGGAGCAAGTGACTCTTGTCCCATTTGATTTGCAGATGTGCAGCATTTCCATTAGGGCAGAGTCAGAAACTGCTCTGTAGGTCAGGCACAGGTTGCCTCTCAGCAGCCTATATGATACAGAGTACAGTAACAGGGCTTTCAGTCTTTTCATGTAAGTCATGTTTTGGAGGCCCCAGATTCTCTTGGTTAGAAACCTCTTTGGTCTCTCCAGTTGCTGCAGGTGTCTGTTGAGATACATACAGAAGGCAGCATTGCACTCAGTTAGTGGCTTGATAAAGGCTGAGTACAGTGGAGTTATAACCTCCATAGTCTTGGATGCAATGCCTTTATTTATGAGATGCACAATGTAGATGGCTTTCCTTACCACTATGGACACATTGTGATTGAAGTTTAGATTGCTATCAACCTGTGTTCCCAAGTCTCGCACCACTAGGTTTGAGCTTAGACGAGTGCTATCTATATCATAATTAGTAGGAGGCTACATCTTTGCCAAAGGAGATAATGAGGCATTTTTTTGCATTTAGCTTAAGTCTGTGACTTTGGCAACTATCATTTATCTGCATAAGGCCCCTCTGTAATATGTTTACATCATTAGGTAACTCAATGATTGCACCCAGTTTACAGTCATCTGCAAACTTGGTAAGCCACAGGCCATCTACTTTTTCCTGGACCTCATACAAATAGATTCCAAATAGTAGGGGGCCCAGCACAGATCCTTGTGATACCCCAGTGGTAACTAGTCTACTGGTGGACTCCCCAACTTTGACAGTGTGCATTCTGTCAGTGAGGCAGTTGGCTACTCATCTTGTAATGTGTGGGTTAATCCCCAGCTGCGAGAGTTTTTCAATGATTCCTCATGGGGGATTGTGTCAAAAGCCTTGAGTAAATGAAGATAGGGGATTTTACTGCTTATCCTTCATTCAGGAGTTTGGCAACATTTTCAAATAAGTCCTCCAGGTTTAATAAGCAAGATCAATTCTTGATGAAAACAAACTGGGCCTGGTCAGGGGTTTGAAGGTTACCTGTGTCCTTGTTGATAAGGTGGATGATAATTCTTTCCTTGGCCTTGCAGATAAGGCTGGTTAGCTTATGGGTCAATAGTTTCATGGGTTTGTTTATGGACCCCCTTTGTACAAGGGAATTACTGTTTCTGTTCTTCCCTCTGTCAGATAAAAAGCCAGTGCTCAGCCTGTGGTTAAAAAGAGTGCCAAGTGGTTCCAATAAGTCTTGTTTTAGATTGTTTAGTAAACAACCTGGAATGCTATCTGGTTCTATAGAGGCTGTGTTTTGGCCTTGAAGAGTGCTTGTATGACCTATTCTTTGGAGATACTCGATAGAGGACTGGTGACAGGAATGTGTTTGGGGATGGGTGGGTGGTGAAGTAATTGCTAAATTTGTCAGCTAGCATGTTGGCAATTTCCTCAGGTTCATTATGAATGGTACCATCTGCTATAAGTTCATCACACAGCTGGGTATTCCTGTTCATGTTTCAGATGTAGCTAAAGAATGCCTTATGGTTGTCTTTAGCTAGGGATGCTAATTTATTCTTATAACTTGCCTTATAGGACTTTACAAGATATCTGATTTGCTTGTTCCAGCTATGGAGGATATTCTTCCTCTGTTGAGTAAGTTCCCACTTGTTCCTAGATAGCAGTTTCTTTCTTTTGTTATACAACTTATGTATACTTACAGTCCACCAGGGTGGCTTGTTTTTTCATGAGGACTTTTGAAACTTTTTATACCATCACTTAATAGGCTATAGTATGCTTTGGAGACATTTTTAAGTTTTTTTTTTTTTGCTTCTTTTGGGGTGTCAGGTCTGATCTTTACTTCAAATGAGACTGATTTATGGTATGACCTTACCAGGGAGGGCAACACAGAGGGAGTAGTGCAGTGACCCCTCATGTTGGTAAGCACTTGGTCTAGGACATTTGAGCCCCTTGTGGGGGTGCAGACCAACTCTTCCAGGGCATCTGAATTAACAAAATCCAGGAACTTCAGAGTGATCATTTTTGTGCTCTTGTAAGTTGCCTATTTGATGGAAAGATATTTGAAATCTCCCATGACTAAGGTGTTTGGCTGTATACTGAGGGACTCTGGCAAGGCCAGGTAGCTGGTGTGCTTCTCCTGTTTCATGATAGAGAACCTGTAGTTAGCGATGATGTGGTAGAATATTTTGCCTATAGTTATTTGGACCTGCAGTAGCTTAAGAGAGTTGTACTGTTTTACCAGTTTTGAGGAGTATTTGGATTTTATGAAGATGGATACACCTCCACCTTTGGTTCTTTCATGCTCATTTTGAGGTCTGAATGTGTGAAAGGCATTGTAGTCTTGCACAGCTGGGGTGATATCTGTGGCCTTGAACCAATTCTCAGTGACTGCACAGATGTCAGCATCTTCCAAGTTGAGGAGTGCTTCCAGGCAGTGCACTTTACTGTTTAGGCTTCTAGCATTAAGCAGCATGATCTTGAATTTGTCTCTAGTGGATTTGTTTACATCAGAAGTTTTGTTGTTTTGACATTGCCTAAAAAAGGGGAGGCAAGCATCTTTGCCATTATCTGAAAGCCTCAAAGAGACAGGTGAAGGCCATCTCTGGAAAAGCAGCATTGTCTGTCAACCATGTCTTCCCAAGCTGTCAGATACTGGATACCCATGGAGTGACACCAGAAGCTAAACCAATTATTGAAATCAATCATTTTTTGACTGTATTGTGGCATCATCCTAAGTGAGGGCAGAATGCTGCTTATGGCTAGGGACATACCTGCCTGGGACACATAATCTGAGAGTTCAATCATGTCTCTCTTCATATAGTCCAGAGTGGTACAGTTCAAGTCATTCATTCCAACATGTACTACAGCAGAGTCGTAATTGTTGCTCAGTGACTTGAGTGTGTGTGTGTGATTTGACAGATCCTGGCTCCCAGCAGGTAGCTGAGGATGACCTTCTCCTTGTCCTGTGAAGGGGGACACCTGTGTGCCTCACTACAGAGCTGCCTATGATGAGGAAGTTAGGTTTTGAGGTGTTTTGCCTTAGGGGCTTAATTGTTGAAACACTGATATGTGTGTTGTTATGTGTAGTTGCGGATTATGTTTGTTTTTGTGAGGCGTCTGTCCTTTTGGTAGGCTGCTAGTGAGTACCTCTGCCTATGTGGGCTTATGTGTCTTGACCTTATCTTATGTGAGTGGAGAGGTGTGCTTGCTGACAACCTATTTGACGTTTTGTTTATTGTTATTTGAGAAGACTGATTCTAGTTATATTGTATAGCTACATCTCTCACATACTGTATTTGTTCACTTTAAATATTCTAGCAACTTAGCTTTTCTTTTTTTAAAGCAATCAGACCATATTATTAATCCATTCCTTTTTAGTAAATTAATTTTAACATTGTTCTGAGTTTCCTTATATCTAGAGATATGCACAATGTGAAGACACAAAAATTTCCATTTTGATATTAATGGAGTTTTAAAAACATATTTCTTAACTGTTTTGAGAATCAATTTCATATATGCAGAGTCTAAAGCCTGAAATGGATTTCTTTCTAATGTTAATTTTATTAACCAGCTGAAAGAATTGTTACATATTTTTAATTTTTCACATTTAATAAACGTACAAGAATTTAGTATAATCTGCTTATGAATGTTTTTCCATTGACTAGTATAAGTTGTGTCTATCCAGAGTATAACAGAGTTAAGATTTACAGCAATGGAATAAGATTCTACGTCGGAGAAGCTAATGCCACCATACTCACATGAAATTATATAGTATCTATAAGCAATTCAGTTGACAGCTTTTTAGGATGCCATAAGAATGAAATTAACACTTTTTCCATTTTCTTTAAAAGTTTTTGTCAAGTATTAAAGCTGTTGAATACAATATATATATATATATATATATATATATATATATATATATATATATATATATATATAAATCTTGGGTAATATTGCTGGACAGTGGCATAGGGTGCTGACTTGTTGGAACATGTGGTAAATTCTTGGCTAGGGTTGTAAGGGCCTTAGGGCTAATAGCCTAGTAACTTTCTATGATCCTTTATAATCATTTTAATAAGTACTAACTTATCCTCAAAAGTAAAGAAACATTCATTCAGCTTTTTAATAAGAAATAACACTTTAATTATTTTTTCAAATTTATTATTTATAACTTTACTCACATCTTTCTCAAAAAAAAATATTTTTCAAATACAGTTGAATAAATTCCATAGTATTTGTATATAACATCTTAAATAACTATGCACACTATTTACATCAGCCTGACACTGTAACAGAGCTCAATATATACAATTGCTGTACAGGTATAACAATCCAGTTATCAGAGTGTATCTGTTCAGTTATTGTAAAGTGTCAATCAATAAGATTTTTCCCCATGGATTGTTAATAAGTGGCTTAGGATTAAGCCTTAATTCTTTAATTTTAATTTCCAACAATGCTGTGGTCTTTAGTAGGCTGTAGAAGTCTTCCAAAGTCAGTATTGTGTTTGTATTTCATCTTCTTGTTATACACTTCCTTGAGATTGCAAGTATTGTCCAAACTAGATACATATTTGACTCATTCAAATGAGGACCTTCGTACACATTTAATAATACTAGAGCTTTAGATAAGTTAAATGATTCATTAAATAAAGCTTGTAAAAAGTTTTTAATACCATTCCAAAATGGCTTAATTTTAACACAGTTGAAAAAATGTGATTCCAGTCTGCATTGTGTATTTGCTCACACCTCCAACATATTCCCTTTGTGGAAGAATTAATTTTAGTAATTCTATCTGGAGTTAAGAATGCTGTGTGCAAGTATTTCTAATTGAAAACTTTCTAGTATTGTGTAAAGGATATATGTTTTATTGATAATAAAATATTTAATTTAGTTTCTTCAGTTAGCTGTAATGAGTGTCCTTTTGTTATATAGTTCCAATATAAGGATTTGGGAGTTGTTTTATAATTTATCAATATCTTGTAAAATTTCAAAATACTATTTCCCATGTCATAATCATTATATATAATTTCATATAGGTATTTCATAAGTTTAGGAATTTCTTTAAATGATGAATTACTAATTATTCTGCATAAATCTTGCGAATATGTAAGAATGCTTTGCATAGTTAGCCAATCTTTGTGGAATTTTGTATGTTGTTTCGGTTGTTTGCATATCCAGAACATTTAGTTCTTTGATACTTTGAAAACAACAAACAAATCCTTTCGGTTCCCAGGAATTAATTATTTATCTGTATATTTTATGTGGATAGCTCTTTGTAACTATGAATAGTGTTAAAAGATCAAACCAGATTTTTAAATCTATATTTGCATTAATAATTTTCCTAAATGAGTCAATGTAATAATTAATCATAAGAGTTTTAGTGGGTTTAGTTATGTTATATTGCATAATAATACATAATGTGCCATGGCAAATTGTTTTTATCTGTTATTTGAAATTTTTTTGTAAATCAAATTAATATATTGATATTACAGTTAGTAATTCTTTCCGATTTGCAAAATAATTTGGACTTATCCAATCTGAGATTGTTTTAGATATTGATGCTTTTATATATGTTTCTATATCAGAAAAGTTTAATCCTCCCTGTTTCCATGGACTGATATGATGTATTAAAGCTATTCTGTTTCTTTTGCGAAACCATAAACATTTTATTAGGTATGAGTTTATTTCTTTGAGTATATTCCTTTTTGGCAACAGTTGTATTGCCAAAGCTATATATAGAATATTGGTAGTAAAACCATTTTTATTAACTGTAGTCTATCTTCAAATGTTAATATTATTTTGTTCCACTTTTCCACAGAGATTGTAATTTTATTGATATTATTGTATTTTTTGAGACTAATTCAATTTTATCCTTGCATAACTCAATTCCTAGATATTTTAAGGTAGATTCCTTTTTCCCTATAATGTGATTCCCGTTTGTCTGCAGTTCTTTTTTTTTATTTAAAAATAAAATTTTTGATTTTGATTTATTGAAATGGAGTCCTGATATCCTGTAAAATGTGTCAATTAAAATATCTAATTCTTCTAATATCTCTTTTGTATTGGATAATGTTAATAAAATGTCATCAGCAAAGAGTATTACTTTAGAATTGTATTGTTCATAAACATCTTCTCCTTTGATTTTTGTATTGTTACATATTGAATCTGCCAACATTTTAATAGCCAAAGCAGATAGAATCGGTGACATGGGACATTCTTGTTTAGTACCCTTTGTTATATGTATAGATTCAGAGGCGAAAGGACCTAGCTTAATATATATATATATATATATATATATATATATATATATATATATATATATATATATATATATGTTCTTTAGTAGATGAACAAAGGAAGGAGAAAATTCTAATAACACTAGAATTTTAAATAAATAGTCCCAATTTAGGGAATCAAAGGCTTTCTCTATATCTAAGCCAATTATGAGTGTTTCTTTATTTTCTTTATTAATATAATCTATAAGAGAAACTATCCTTGTAATATTGTCATGTGTGTATCTATGATATATAAATCCAGTTTGATCATTATTTATTGTTTTGGATAGTGGTATTTTCATTCTGTTAGTTAATATTGTCATAAATATCTTATAGTCATTATTTAATAATGATATAGGTCTATATGAGGTACAGAGGTTTGGGGATTTGTTTTCCTTTAGGATTGGTGTGATTAAGGAGTATCTCCAAGAGGGTGGTATTAAAGCTTGTGACTGAATTTCTATTAGAGTTTTATGGAAGAGGGATAGTATCTTTGAAGGAAACAGTTTATATATTTCCATAATTATGCAGTCTATACCTGGAGCTTTATTATTTTTACCCTCTTTTATTGTATCTGTAATTTCTTTGTAGGATATGGGTGCTTGCAGATCTAGTTTTAACTTTTCTGTTTTTTTTGTATTAGAACATTTTTCATCTAGATTTAATTGATCTATATGTATATTTTATTTTTGGAAATGTTCCATATAGTGATTTCTATAGGCATCAAGAATGTCACCTATAGCCAAGACATCTTTCCCTTTCTTTTCATGGAAGATACTTTTAATGTTATTAGCTTTTGATTGATTTTGATTCTTATCGATAAATTATGTAGATATTTGGGAGAAGTGGCCAAGGTATTCATTTTTAGTTTTTCTAAAACTAAACTAGTTTTATGTGTTAGAATTTCATTGTATTTATTGTTTAATACTTCTACTTACTTTTTCATCTCCAAATGATTTTGATTTTTTCAGCATTTACTGACAGATGTTTGTATTGTAGATCTAATAATTCAGAATCCCATTCTCTGAATTTTTTATACCATGTTAGGGTTTTACCATATATGTAAGCTTTTAATGAGTCCCATATCATTATTTTATTTATCTCTGTGGTGTAATTAATATCTAGGAAGAAGTGTAATTCAGATAATAACCAGGGTTTGAACTCTTTAATTTTAGGTATATATGCTGGCATTCTGGAGTTAAGGATTAATGGTTTGTACCCATTTTGAAGTTTTAGTATCAATGAATTGTGCTCTGAAAAGGGGCAGGGAGTGATTAAGAAATTAATGATTTTAGAGTGTAAGTCATGGGCAGCAAATATTTTATCTATTCTAGTTTGGGTACCAAATCTGTGATCTTTATGGGAAAACAACAAGATTTATCTTCTTTAAATTTGAAAGTATCTACAAGATGAAATGATTCTACCCACATGCTTAAAGCTTTTGATACAGCAGATGTATGCAGTGGTCTCTTATTTGTAGTTTCAGAAATATTAAATATACTGTTAAAATATCCTCCTAATATTAAGTTGCCTTTATAATTATTGGAAATGAAATCAAAATGTTTTTAACAGTTCCTGATCCAATGCCTGGGAACCAGTACAGATTGGCTAGGGTCCATATTCTGTTATCATATTTAACTATTAATAATGCCATAAGGCCTTCTTTATCTTCATACTTATAAATGATTTCTGGGTTAATCACATTTGTTTTTCATAAAATTATTACCCCTTTTGACTTTATCTTATAAGTGGATTGTGCCAATATCATATATTCCTTAGGATTCCATTTGTAATTGTCATTTGTCTTGAAATGAGTTTCTTCAAGGAAGACAGTTTGTGCTTTGTTCAGTTTTAACTATTTCAGTAGATTTGATCTCTTGCTAGGATTGTTTAAGCCATTTGTATTTAAAGATAATAAAGTTAAATCCATCTTAGGTTATTTAGACTATGTATGCTTTGTTTTATTGTGACTATTAAACATTTTCCTCTGATAACTGTAAAGTATATGTTTGAGGTTTTAAAGGAAATTATCAGTTTTATACCTTGAGTGTTTACCAATAAAGTAATGTTTTGGTCAGGCATACTAAAAAGGTTTTTGTGAAATAAACTGAAATTAATAAATGTTAACAAAACTAAGATCCGCACTAGCCATGGAATGAAAATCATTCCTAATAAGTCCATCAGATTATCACTCATACATTGACAATCCAGAACATCTGAGCTCCATAAATTGAATTATCATATGGAGAATATTTGTAATAGGAATAAGCAATATTTATATTATTTTGAACAGATATAGTACTATTGTAGATTAGACAGAATTCTAATACAATATAAAGGTCTACTTATTGTATAAGCAATTCATATTTACATGAAAGATAGATGGCAAGCAATTCAATCATGGTAAAGTAGGATGTATCATATATAAAACCTCAGTAAAAGATTATAGCACACAGTTATATAACATATTCACCCTTATTGATGAAGTCTTTTAAAATGTATTACTTAATATAAATAGACGGTAATAATATTTATACCTAATGTTTATAATACAATGTATTTTACTGGTTGTATCAGAAGTTATATTTCATTGTTTACCAGCATTTAAGTAATCACTTTGTTGCTAACTTACTTAAAGCATCACATTTGTTTTATGTAAACATTAATGAAAGTCAGAGCATTTTAATTATCCCTCTTCCCCAATTTCCTACACATAAGGATTTTCATATCTGTCATTTCTTATTATAAAATAAGTGAAATTATAGGTTAAAACAGCAAATTTACTTATTGTGATTAATGATTACAAGTTCCCTTTCAATATTCAGAAATTGCCATTTTATGGCATATACTGAAAGTTTTTAGATTTAAATGGCAACATTCTATTTTGTATAATTAGCAAAGGTTAAACTGAGTGATTATTGTCAATTTAGTACTGTTTGTTCAGAATGTGATTGTTACATTCTGTGACATTCCTAGTTCAGGCTTGTATTGTTTCTGCTTTTCTTTTGGTGTTAATATTGATGGCTTTGAAACTGCCTGCCCCTCTTGTAAATTTGCATTTGGATACTTCTCCTGGGCCCATCTTATTTGCTCACTCAAAAAAAAAAAAAAAAAGTTTGCACTTTTTTCATCTGCTTTTACTGTATTTGTGTTTCTTCCTACTTTATTTTGCTTTTACGTCATCTTAAAAGTACTCAATTGCATTTATTACTGCTTGGTATAACTATCATGCTAAGCCTTTTGGTTTAAGCACTTGGGCTTCAGACCAGTTGTTTTACATTAAGAATGTTTGTGGTCTGCACTGTTGCGGCAGGACAGGAAGCTTACATCTTTCTAAGTTGGGAACTGCTGATTGAATGCTCAGTGTCTGTTATTCTAAAAGTGTATCAGTTCTGGTTTAAGCACTTAGGCTTTATGCCAGTTATTTTACATTAAGAAGGTTCGTGGCCTGCACTCTTGTGGGAGGAGAGGCTGGGCTCTGCCCTTCTGAGCTGGGAATTTCTGGTTAAAGGCTTATAGTGCCTGCATATTTGAACTGTTTCTTACTGAAATTGGTGTGCCTTGTTTGCTGTAGCATAGACTAGATCCAGGCCTGCTGAATCTAGCTTTGTTTGCATAACTTGAGCACTAATCCAGGCCTTCTTAAAAGTATTCAATTGTAGTTATTACTGCTTGGTAGTAACCTGATTAAAGTGTAGCTATCATTCTAAGCCTTTTGGTTTAAGCACTTGGGCTTCAGACCAATTGTTTTACATTAAGTAGGTTTGTGTTCTGCACTGTTGTGGCAGGACAGGTAGCTTACATCCTTCTAAGTTGGGAATTGCTGATTGAAGGCTCAGTGTCTGTTATTCTAAAAGTGTATTAGTTCTGGTTTAAGCACTTGGGCTTCAGGCCAGTTATTTTACATTAAGAAGGTTTGTGGTCTGCACTCTTGTGGGAGGAGAGGCTGGACTCTGCCCTTCTGAGCTGGAAATTTCTGGTTAAAGGCTTATAGTGCCTGCATATTTGAACTGCTTCTTACTGAAATTGGTGCACCTTGTTTGCTGTAGCATAGACTAGATCCAGGCCTGCTGAATCTAGCTTTGTTTGTATAACTTGAGGACTAATCCAGGCCTTCTTTTTTGGAGAAAGTTCCCCTGCACCCCAGTGGCAGGAGTGTGCAGTTAAAACTTGTCTGATTGAAGACTACAGGAACAGGGCTCAGTTTTGAGATTTTTTTACTGGTTAATTTGGGCAATTTGTTTAAAAGCCTTTTCTGATTGCTTGTAGTCATCTAAAGCTGTTTTAAGTGTATGCTTTACTATTTGTAGTTGTTTAAAGCTGTTTCAAGTGTATTTTTTACTGTTTTTGCCTTATCTTTACAAAAAATAATTTTCCTTGTTTCCCACCTTTCTAAGCTAGTATAGTCCAGTTTTCAGGCTAGTGCTGAATTCAGAGCTGTGTTACAATTTTCTGAGTTGCCCATACCTTACTTGGATAGAGGGAAGTTTCTCTGTTCACCTGTGAGAGAGGGAGCTTTGAGCAGCTATCTGTCCCTGGAGGAGTGGTTCCAGCCCAGAAGTTAGTAGTTTATAGGCCAGTTTTGGGCTAATTTCTATCTCTTTCATTTCCCTGCTGTAAAAAATGCATTTGCACAGTTTTGTACATCCGGGCAGCACTGGTTAGCTAGGGCTAAATTTATCCCAGCTCCATCAAGTCTTCTCTTCAGTTTTTCCCTTGAAAGTAGTCTAACTCTCAACCTAAGCACTTAAAAAGCATCCTGCAGTCCAGCACTTGCTCAGACCTAATAGCAAGTACTAATATAGCCCGACACTTGATTGTCCAGCAGGGCAAGGCTCATTATTCACCCCTCACCAACCAAGTGACTAAGCAGCTCACCCTACTATTCAGGCATGACCAAAGGGCAATTTCAGGTATACTCTCCTGTCCAGCTGATGAACCTGGGTATCCTGAGGCAATGTTACAACTGCCTCATGTACACAAAAAACCTTCTCCTCCTACCACAAAACATTAACATATGCGAGAGATCAATTATATAGCTAAACTGGAGGCTAAGCTCTCTCCACCCAAGACTGGAACAGGCAGTCATGAGGAGAAGGTTAACAGTTGCAACACACCTCCAGCCTCACATAGACATACTAAACCAGCACTGACAAAAAATACACATAAATACACAAAATCATGCTCAGAGGCTCTAAATAAAAACCTGCAAAAGCATCACAGACCTCCAAAGCAGACACCCAAAAAACCTGCACCTCCTGTCACAAACCAGACAATATATAAAATACAAAATCAGTGTGCCGCATAATCACAGCCCGTAAGGTAAAATAACATGTCTAACACACTAGTAATAGGTGACTCTATAGTCAGACACACTGACGTCCCACTCACTAGGCTGGACAATGAGAAGGTTACTGTTAGCTGCCTGTTGGGAGACAAAATCCGCCACATAACACAAGCACTCAGGTCACTCCAGAACAAGTACAAATATGACTCTCTCATTGTTCATGTTGGTGTGAATGACCTGAGACATACCTCCCTGGACTACATGAAAAGAGACATGGAAGAGCTCTCTGATCATGTAGCCCAGGTGGGTATGACCCTGACTACCATCCTGCCCTCACCAAGAATGATACCGCAGTATAAAGAAAAAATGATCAATTTCAACAATTGGCTAAGCTTCTGCTGTCATTCAAAGGGGATCCAGTGTCTGTCAGCCTGGGATGACATGCTCGACAGGACTCATTGCTTCACAAGAGACGGCTTGCACCTGTCACCCTTAGGCTTTCGAATACTGGCCAAGGCTCTTGCTGACCCCATAGTGCCTTTTTTAGGCAAGGTTCAAAAGTCAAACTCACCTCCGTAAACAGCACAAATAAAAAAATGAGGGTTATGTTACTCAACGCCAGGAGTTTAAATCTCAAAATGCACGCACTCGAAGCACTCCTCAGTATGGAGAATGTCACCATCTGTGCAGTAACTGAAACCTGGTTTAAGGCTCCACAGAGCACCCAGCAGTACTGGGCTACAACTCATACCACACATTTTGGCCACAGAACATGGACTGAAACACAAAAGGAGGGGGTGTATCCATAGTCATCAAGGATACCTATACCCCCAGGTTAGTGGCACAGCATGATACCTCCGAGATCATCCATGTACAACTAACATCAGGCAAATCTGCAATGCAAATTGTGGCCTGCTACAGATCACCCTTCATGACCCAGGACCACTACTCCGCCTTTCTGGAGACACTGGAAAACATGAAGGTCCTACCAAACACCCTGATATTGGACAATTTCAATTACCCTACCGTTAACTGGGAAAACTACTCAAGTACAAACTCCCAGGTCCAGTGCTTCCTGGAATTTATCAAATCAAATGCCCTAAATCAGCTGGTAAACTCCCCTAGCACAGGTGAAAACATACTGGACCTGGTCATCACCAGCATGGGCGACAGGTGTTCTACACCAGAGGTCAACCTGTCACGGGTTAGATCAGACCATAAACTAATCACTCTGGATGCCCACACCATACACCACCTCCAACCAAGGAAACCACAGTGAAAAACTTTTCTATAGTAAACTTCACCTTACTTAAGACAGAGGTGGTAAGTTTCACAGCCCCCACACTAAAGGATAACAGTGTCCAAGATGCAGGAACGTTTACAAATGCACTCTGTGAGCACCTACAAGGATGCATGGATCGTACCATCCCTAGCAAAACCAAGATTCACTCCCATAAGAGAAGGAAACCAGTCTGGTGGACCCCTGCCATAAACAGGCTATACAATAAAAGGAGGAAACTAGTTTAGAAAAAAAGCAAATCACAAGAAGGAAAGACATCCCTAATCAGGATCAGTAAGAAACTAAGGTCCGTCATGAAATCCTCCAAGGCTAACTTCAAAAGAAAAATAGCCAAGGATTTGAAAGATAAACACAAAGCCTTCTTTAGCTATGTCAAGAATTTAAGGGGCAACTCACAGATATGCTCTGAGCTAGTGCAAAATAACACAAAATATACTGAACCCACTGATATTGCCAACATCCTGGCAGATAGATTCAGTGCAAACTTCACCCCTCTCTCACCCCCGAAAGGGCCCACAACAATACCAGAAAAGTGTAGTGTCCCAGAAATCACAGACATGCAGGTGAAAACAGCCCTTTCAAAAGGCAAAACCACAGCATCAATGGGGACAGATGGTGTCCCAGGCTGCATTTTGCACGAACTACAGAATGAACTAACCCCCACCTAAACACACTGTTCAACCTCAGCCTCTCCACAGGCTATGTGCCCGTAGAATGGCGCACAGCAACGGTTATTCCACTCCATGAAGGAGGGGCCACAACTGACCATGGTAACTATCACCCCATAAGCCTGACTAGCCTGGTCTGCAAGGCTATGGAGCGCATCATCATGGAACTCATTAACTAAGACATTGGGGACCTCCAAACACTTGACCCGACTCAGTTCGGCTTTGTTAAGGGCAGATCATGCCTACTAAACCTGGTTGACTTCTTACAGACAGTCACCAAGGCCATAGATGAGGGGAAGGTAGTTCACACAGCCTACCTTGACCTCACCAAGGCTTTTGACACCATTGCCCACTAAGGAATTATCGAAAAACTCACCAGCCTGAACATAAACCCCTACATCACGAGATGGGTTTCCAACTGAATTACAGACAGAACTCACACAGTAAGAATAGCGGGCTCCAGGTCCAACTCTAAACCAGTCACAAGTGGTGTCCCACAAGGTTCGGACCTGGGACCCCTACTGTTCAGCATATACATCTCAGAAGTACAGGCAAACACAGGAGTACTATGGCTAACCAAGTTCACCAATGACTGCAAACTGGGAGCCATAATTGACTCTCCATCTGACACGGACATTCTCCAAAAGGGCCTTAATGAGACGGACACCTGGTGTCAAAGTCATGGTCTCAAGTTAAATGCCAAAAAATGCATAGTCATCCCATTTGGAAAAAACAAAAAACCCATGACTTACCACATAGGTGGCAGCCCCCTTAATACAGAAGAGGTAATAAGAGATCTGGGGACCCAGGTGGATAATAATCTCTCCTTTGACAATCATATTGCCAAAGTAGTTAGGAAATCCTTCTATGTAGCCCATCTAATTACTAAAGGGTTTGCATCTAGAAACAAAGAGGTTATAGTGCCCCTCTACTCATCACTCATCAGACCCATCATAGAGTACAATGCCCCGTTTGGGATATACCTCACAAAACACTTCCAACTGCTGGAAAAACCACAAAAGTACCTCACCAAGAGGATTACTGGTCTCAAACATATGTCCTATGCAGCCCGACTGGAAAAACTCCAGCTGTACTCAGTGGCATATCGCTTACTCAGAGGTGATCTCTGCCTGACTTACAAAGCCATGTTCAACTCAGAATTGATGGACAAGCTCCACCTAAAGAAATCCAAGTCACTGTGATTCATTTGCTCTAGTGAGCTAAACCTCGCCACAACAATAAATAGAACATGCTGGAGGGATAAATTCCTGTCACAGAGGCTCCCCATGCTTTGGAACAAAATTCCTAACTACATTAGGCAGAGCCCCTCACTAACACTCTTCAAGAGAAACCTTGACGAGTGGATGGGTAACAGAAAATACACCACTGGGATCACTTCATTGGCTCTTCTTGACAGAGGCTCAGTTAATTAATCAATGGGGCGGCGAAAGCTGACACACTCTGGCTAGGCTTAAAAATGCGCTCGGGCAGATAGCCTAGTACCTACCTATGAACCTATGAACAACTTTGTCAGTTTGATGTCATGTATAAAACATTAGTTACCTTGGTAACAGCTTAAGTATTATGTATGGTTGAGATGTGTTACAAAACCACATTTCAAGTTAAAGCAATTATATGACTTATTATGCACATTTACCTATACAAGAAAATCATCATGCTTCCCCTTGATGTTCCATATAGTATATGTCATTTATGACACGTTAAAACAGTATTGTTATTATACTCAAGCCCATATTATTAAACTGTCTATTATCAATTTAATACTATTTGTTCAGAATATGATTGTTATAATCTGTGACATTTCAAGTTCAGGCTTCTTCTATTGTTTCTCTTGAACAACTTTGTCAGTTTGATGTCATGTATAAAACATTAGTTACCTTGGTAACCGCTTACGTATTATATATGGTCAAAATGGGTTACAAAAACTACAATTCACTTTAAAGCAATTACATGACTTGTTATGCATATTTACTTATGTAAGAAAATCATCATGCTTCCCCTCGATGTTCAATGTAGTGTATGTCATTTATGACAAGTTAAGGCAGTAGTGTTATTATACACAAGCCCATGTTATTAAATCCTGTCTTTAATATCTAAATTCAGCAGACTGCTTCATCTTATATGATGGATTATATATTTTATGCTTAGATTTACTAATATTATACATTACCCAACTATTGTGTGTGTTTTTTTATTATTATCAAGAATCAACTTAATGAGCTAAACAAAGTGTTGGGAGAGGTTTACCTTTAATACCGCGAATCACACACGGGCTAACGGTATATGATCGAACTACCATTTTCAAGATAGCCTTAATGCGAACTGAAACTGTGCGAATATGTAAAGGTCGACTGCTGAATGCTATTCGATGATTAAACAGTCACGTAGATGCAGTACGACCTTAAATAATGTCGCATACGTAATAACGTACGTCCGGCATTCTGTAAAACATTTTCCTGCCAGAGTTTCATGTGTATATTGTTAGTGGCATTCACTGGTGTTGGAAAACATCAGAATCGGACGCGGAAGGGACTATGGAGGTAATAATGTTAACAATGTATTACAGACATCAATTAAAATAATGTGGCATATATCATCAATACAGTTTAAATGTCTGCAAGCTGTGTTAAGTATCATGATCAATATATGTTAGCACTACATGTACTTGTATTTATATGTAATTCTAAGTAGCCATACCATGTCAAACTAAGGGTTTTTATAATCTTGTGATGTTACTATCGCAAATTAAGTTGTAGACAGTGTTTGAAAGGTTGTGTTTGTACAGCGGAGACGTTCACAGTTGTGACTATTTATAACATGTATTACAGGCTGGGGAAGGAACCTCACAGGAATATGCATCAGGCAGAGTTAATGCAATATACAGCACAAGTAGGACTCAGAAGGGTCGGGAAATGTTGCTAGTTGACGGGTATCAGTACTACCTGGAGAAGGCTGTTGAGGTCAAGCAATATTGGTGTTATACAAGAAAAAATAAACAGAGGTGTAAGGGTAGATGCGTAACTGAAAGAGATGTAAATGGCTATAGGCTGATGAAAAGCACCCCACATTACCATGCCCCCGATGTAGTGCAAGAGGAGGTGCTGAGAGTAAAAGAACAGTTGAAACGTCGTGCTGAGCAATTTGTGGAGGATCCCTGTAAAATAGTTGCTGAAGACCTAGCTTCTACATCAAGTGATGTTGTCAATGAGTTAGCAAATACAAGTGCCCTTAAACAAACCATTGGGAGGCAGAGGTATAGGAAGAAATTGAAAATGTGTAATGGCTTCCAGTATCTTAGCGGACTGAGGGCTGACATGTTACCTTTGAAGACTGGTTCCTTCATTATAAAACATAGTGCAGATAATGAAACTGATACCAATGTTGTTGTCATAACCACCAGGGATAATTTGAATATGCTTTGTGAGTCAGAATACCTCATGGCAGATGGGACCTTCCCTATTAGCACTACTGAATGTAAACAAGTGTATACATTACACTGCGCACTGACAGGTGGAGTCAACAAAAAGGTGGTACCTGTAGTGTATGGGATATTGCCCAGCAAAAGTGAAATATGTTATGATATGTTTTGGAGAATTGTGTTGCAATTGTGCTGTGAACATGACTTTAAATTGCTTCCCAATATGGTGTTAACTGATTTTGAAAGGGCTGCAGTGAATGCCATTCAGAAACATTTGCCTAATGCATTAACCAAGGGTGGTTGGTTTCATTTGTGCCAAATTGTGTGGAGAAATATTCAACATTTACATTTGGCAGGACACTTTGGTAGCTGTATCTCCTTTGCAATGCTGTGCAAGGAGATACTTGCATTAGCATTCATTGACCCTGGGGACATATGTAACACTTTTCATGAAATTGAAGCTGATATGCTGGAGGAGGGTAGGCCATTGTGTAAATATTTTAAGGAAACCTATATATATGGCAGGCCACGGTGCTATGGTATGAGGGGAAACACAAGTGAACGACTGCCTCCTTTGTTTGATTGCACCTTTTGGAATCAATATGACACCTGTGGTATGGGCTACCCTCGTAGCCAGAATGCAGTTGAGGGTTGGCACAGGCGGCTACGTAGTTTGTTGGGTAAGAAAACACTCTATATGCTGGACATTCTGCAAGCTGTACAACTCAAACAAAATCATGTTGATGATTTGAGACATACAATTATGTTATGTCTGCCTTCCTCACCAAAGCGTAGGAGATTATTGGATAAAGAAGCATCTTTTGCAAATCTCCTAGCAAAACGTACTTTGTTCACTCCTAGGGGATTCGTTAAATTGGTTGCAAAATACTGCTCCTTCTCCTAATTGTAGTCTGCCTTGCACTAAATTGTCTGGATTACTTCACTTTATAGGCAAACACTGAGAAATAAGGCAATTCTCGAAGTTATATCTTGTTTACTGTAAACACAGGAGTTTCATGTGGTACATTCATGGAAAGAATCACTCTTTTGCTTCATTTTACGTTCATGGCATGATGGTGAACACACGGAGATGCTTGCGGTGGTGTTATGTCAAAAAAAAAAATCCACTATATGTTTTTCGACATTTTTTTATTTTCACCTTTTTCAAATTCACTTTTACAGGTTGCCATTTTGCATACACGCACATATGCAATTCGTCTATTTAAAGGTAAACCGTTGGGAGACCATCAATATGTGTACATGTGGTTTAAAATGCCGTTTTATTATATATTATTATTATTTTTTCTAATATCAAAAACGTCATTGCTGAGAATCATCTCGGAGGCTCCTCAGAGTCATTAAGCATCATCACTTTGTCTATGTTACCCTAGCAACCTGGGGGAGCATCTGTTTCTGTTAGTGTTGTACTGCATACCAGAGGTTCGCAATGCACCTGAAGCAAAGCTTAACTTCACTGCCACCCCAAGCCCAAAATCCTTCCCCTTGAGCGAGGGAGCCACCAGGAAAAGAACAGAGAGCAAACAGATCAAAAAAAAAAAACCTCCCAAGAAGCCTCCACAACAAGAGACAACACAGCCCTCTAGCCCTCCCACCTCCCACTCAGCAGACACACAAACAAACCACTCTCCACCAAAACATCCCAAATCACAGCTCCATCCACCACCCCCTCCCCTGGATGGAGGCCAAAGCACCAAATATCTCCCCCCAACACACACAAGCACCAGCAATCCCCGACCACAAGTCACAACCCACAGCCTTCCAGGATGAAAACGGCAACACACAACAGCCACCAGACACAGCTGCATCCACACACATACCATGCCAGACCCATTTAAACAGCACTCAAAGCCATGATATCTGCCATAATTGATATTAATTATGTTTAGACAGAATAATAATGACATTTGTACTAGCTGCCAGACATGGTTGCATCCACGCACACCATATCAGGATTGATCAAACAGGACTGAAAGCTATAATACCTGCCATAATTGATATTAACTATATTTAGACAGAATAATGATGACATTTGTACTATGAGCTTGCTACTGTTATTTAATCAGGATACACATGACATTTCTAAATCATACTTTAACTGAAGAAGGCATTAGTCTCCATGACAGCATCTTCTCCCTTTTCTCAAAATACTCTACTGTCACTGTCATCATGCACGATGCAAACTTGCTACACCTGAGTCTGAATTCTGATGAGTGGCACCCCATTGAACCAGTTAACCAATCACTCAAATTATTACAAGTAAAATCAATGAAAAATGAACAAAGCAAGCACTCACCAAGCCCAAGTAGGGGAATAGAAACTTCTATGTTTGCATTATATGTTGCTTTGTTTGGCTTGTATATAATGTAAATACAAACCCATATTGACCTACCTTTCTTTGTGAAGAATTATTGGACTCTTTGAACATTCTGAATAAATCATTACTGTTTCACAGTTGTTTAAGAATCCCTCCTTTTTTTAAAATAAAAACAGATGACAAGTGATGTAACATATCAGTTGATACTTTGAGAGATGTAGTTGGAAGAGTTATTTTTTGGGACAGCTATCTTGGAAAAATTTTTTTGTTTCTTCTTTCTAGCGTCAGTCCAAGGACTTGTTTCTTTGTCTTTTAAGAGTAGGAGCCATCCATTCCATTTCTTGTGGGATAGACACTATGTTGTTGTTTTTGATGAATATAGTAGCTTCTTCTAAGTCATTAAAGGTTCTCATCTCATTGGCAAAAAGTATTTTTATCTTGGCTAGAAAGGGCAGCTGTGCTTTAATGTTGTTTTGTTTCAACAGTTTTATTATTGGGCAGACTTTTTTCCTTTGTTCTAGTATTCTGGAAGAATAATCATTGTCAAACTTTATCAGGCTTTGAGTGTATTTTAAGGGTGATTTTCTCCAAGCAGATTTTAATTAGTTCCTTGTCCAGAAATGAAAGAAATTTTATAACTATGGATCCAGGTGGAGTATTTATTGAGTTAGAACCAGGTTTCCTCAGTGCTCTATGCACCCTTTCAGTCCCAAATGAAAGTCCCTCTTTCAAGTCTAAATATTCAGGAATCCAGGTTAAGAATGAAATAATGACTTCTCCTTCAATGTTTTCAGGCAGACCAAAGATCCTTATGCTGTTTCTCCTTTCCTTACTCACATCTTGATAGATATTTATTCCTAAATATTTTAATTTCCTTCCTAAGTATATTATTATTTATCTTTAAACATACTATTTAGTTATTGATTTAACACTAAAGTTTTATTTTTATTATGATTGAATTTCACCAGTGATACTTCTTGAAACTATTCAGTTTCCTCATTTATTTCAATTGAATAATTTATATTTCCTATATTTAGTAAGATATCTGCAAAAATCTTTATTTTTAGATTAACAATCCTTATTAATTGAGAATCCATCAATTTTTATTGCTTTTTATGCTGTTATCTAAGGGTTTGATAACTGGTTTGATAACTAATGCAAATAGCAGAGAGGACAAGGGACACCCTTGCTTTGTGCCTTTGATTAAAGTGAATCCTTGAGAAATATAAGATCCAATTTTAACATATGCTTTGGAGTTTCTATGCAAGTTTTTTAATATTCCAATAAATTGTTCTGGAAATGCAAATGCTTTTAAAGTTTTAAACAATTAGTTACAATCTACAGAATCAAAACTTCTCTTGATATCGAAGCTAATTGTTCATTCTTTTGCTAGATGTAATATTGCTACTACCCTTTTTGCATTATCATGCATTATTCTATTGACCATAAATCTTGTTTGTTCTTTATTAATTAATCTACTGTATCTCCTAATATTGTAGTAAAGATGGAAGTAAATATTTTATAGTTTAAATTTAATAATGAAATAGGTCTTATGAGGAAACTAACATATCCTTCCCTTGCTTAAGTATAGGTAAGATTACAGAAAATTTCCATGACAGAGGAATTATTTTGTCACTCTGAATTATCCTGAAAATATCACTCAGTAATTCTAAAATATTTAATGGAAGCAGACTATATAATTCCATACTTAAACCATCTAACCCTGGAGTTCTACCATTTTCTCTTTTTATAGCTTCTTTAACTTCTATTAGGGTAATAGGCTTATTCAACAGAGATATTGGATGGTCATTATGTTTATTAGTAACATTTTCTTTAAATAGTTATCAATTTTGTAATCATCGGGATTATTATTTTATATCTTTATTAAGATCCTCATGGAATTTAAAAAAAAATATTAAGCATTTCCTGTATGTCTGAAGTAAGCTTATTAGTGTGAGTACTTTGGATATTGTTAATTTGAGCCTTTTTGCTTAACATCTTACTTCTATTAGCTAATTTATGTAGATTATTTGAAGTCATTGCATAACTGTGCAATTTTATTTTTTTCTAAAGCTATCTCCATTTTATGTGCTAAAAGTGTTTATTTTGTCATTAAGTTTTTAATGACTTCAGTAGTATCTAAGTTATTTAAAAACCCGCGGTGGTGATGCTGCGGTAGCGTTGTCGCCTCACAGTAAGACGCTGTCCGGTTCGATTCTCAGCTAGAGCGTCTTCTGCGTGGAGACATGCGTGAATGGGTGCACCTTCGTTGAAGGTTGTGCATCAGGCTTGGCAAGCCAGTACATAAAAATCAACTGCCAATCATTAGCGGACCGGAGTTTCACTGTGGCGACCCCTAACCGGGAAAAGCCAAAAGACACAAACAAAGTAGTATCTAAGTTATTTGTTTGTGGTTCAAACCTTGCTTTATGTATTTCATCTTGCATTTACTAACAAATCTTTATCCCACTCTTTCATGCTATTATTAGCCCATCTTCCCATTCTATCTTTATAATGCATTTTAAGGAGACCAATAATATGACTTTACTAACCCAACCATTATTATTCAAAGATAAAAAATTTCTCAATTTGTTCTTTAAGATAAGTCTTAAATTCTTTCAACTTAGTGTGTTATGATCAGATAATGGACAAGGAATACTTTTAAAATAATTAACTTTATTCAGTAAATCTGTAGAGTCAAGAATCCTATCAATTCTAGTTTGCATCCCATGTGCATAAGAATAATTAGTGAAGAACAATGACTTATCTTCTGCTTTTACTAGTAAATCAACTAAATTATTATTACTAACCCATCAGTTTAGTGCTTTTGCTGATGCTGGAATTTTAGCTTTCGTCTGTTTATTTGTATCTTCTATGCTAGATAAACAGTTAAAATCCCCTGCTAAAATGAAATTACCCTTCCATTGACTTTGTAATAAATTTAAGTGATCTTCAGCCACTCTTGCATCTATATCAGGGATCCAGTAAAAATGAGCTAATCCAGTAAAAAACAGTTAATGTATATGAGTTTGCTAATATATTTAATTACTATAAATGTTAACATTCATTTGGAATCCTTAATGGATTCCATGACACAAGGCATTACAGTAGATTTTATCCAAAGTATAGCAGTTCCTCTACTCTTTTTGTTAAAAGAAGCAGATGATAACATTTTGTAAACTAATTTGTTTAATTATTCTATGTCTTTATCCATCAAGTGAGTCTCTTGCAAAAATATAATGTCTCCTGTATTTAATTTTTAGATATCTCATTAATGATTTCTTTTTGTTGCCATTATTTAATCTATTTACATTAATCAATAATAGATTAAAACTATCCATACTGTGTATCAGAATTTCTTTTAAGAGCTAATATGACACATTTATGCACCATATTAATGTGGTTCTATATTAGAACCATGAAAAATCAGTTCAGCAAAAGGCTTTCACATTGAAAATGCCATTCATCAAACTCACTTTTGTGAGGAGCTGCGCCCCCATCATCATCAATTTTCTTTCGGCTGTTCCCGTTAGGGGTCGCCACAGTGGATCACCTGTTTCCATTTCTTCCTGTCCTCTGCATCCTTCTGAGTCACACCAACCACCTGCATGTCCTCTCTCACCACATCCATAAACCTTATCTTAGGCCTTCCTTTTTTCCTGTTACCTGGTAGCTTCATCCTTAGCATCATTTTCCCAATATACTCAGCATCCCTCCTCAGCACATGTCCAAACCAATGTAATCTTGCCTCTCTGGCTTTGTCTCCAAACCTTCTAACCTGGGCTGACCCTCTAATATACTTATTCCTAATCCTGTCCACCCTCGCCACACCCACTGCAAATCTTAACATCTTTAACTCTGCCACATCCAGCTCAAACCCCTGCCTTTTTGGCAATGCCACTGTCTCCAACCCATATAACATAGTTGGTCTCACTACCCACTTATAGACCTTCCCTTTTCTTACTGGCACTCGTCTGTCACAAATCACTCTTGACACTCCTCTCCACCCACTCCATCCTGCCTGTACTTTCTTCTTCACCTCTCTTCCACACTCACTGTTACTCTGAACTATTGACCCAAAGTATTTAAACTCATCCGCCTTTGCCACCTCTACTCCTTGCATCCTCACCATTCTTCTATCCTCCCTCTCATTCACACACATATATTCTGTCTTAGTCCGGCTGACTTTCATTACTCTTCTCTCTAGAGCATATCTCCATCTCTCCAGGGTCTCCTCCACCTGTTCCCTACTCTCACTATAGATCACAATGTCATCTGCAAACATCATAGTCCATGGAAACTGCTGTCTGATCTCGTCTGTCAACTTGTCCATCACCATTGCAAATAAGAAAAGGCTCAGAGCTGATCCTTGATGTAACCCCACCTCCACCTTAAACGCATCCATCACTCCCACTGCAGACTTCACCACTGTCACACTACCCTTGTACATATCCTGTACCACTCTTACATACTTCTCTGACACTTCTGACTTCCTCATATAATACCACAACTCCTCTCTAGGCACCCTGTCATATGCTTTTTCTAAGTCTACAAAAACACAATGCAACTCCTTCTGACATTCTCTGTACTTTTCCATCAACACTCTCAGAGCAAACATCGCATCTGTAGTGCTCTTTCCCGGCATGAAACCATACTGCTGTTCACTAATCATCACGTCCTTTCTTAACCTAGCTTCCACTACTCTTTCCCATAACCTCATGCTGTGACTGATCAATTTAATCCCCCTGAAGTTACTACAGCTCTGCACATCACCCTTATTCTTAAAAATGGGTACCAAAACACTTTTTCTCCATTCCTCAGGCATCCTGTCATTTTCTAAGATTTCATTAAACAATCTGGTTAAAAACTCCACTGCCATTTCACCTAAACACCTCCATGCTTCCACAGGTATGTCATCTGGACCAACAGCCTTTCCATTCTTCATTCTCTTCATAGCTATCCTTACTTCCTCCTTACTAATCCATTGTACTTCACGATTCACTATCCCTACATCATCCGACCTTCTCTCCCTCTCATTCTCTTCATTCATCAACCCCTCAAAGTACTTTTTCCATCTCCTCAACACACTCTCCTCGCTTGTGAGTATGTTTCCCTCATTATCCTTTATCATCTTTACCTGCTGCACATCTTTCCTAGCTGGGTCCCTCTGTCTAGCCAATTGGTACAGGTCCTTTTCTCCCTCCTTAGTGTCCAACCTTTCATACAACTCTTCATATGCCTTATCCTTAGCCTTCACCACCTCTCTCTTTGCCATGCACCTCATCTCCTTATACTCCTGTCTACTTTCTTCATCTCTCTGACAATCCCACTTCTTCTTTGCCAACCTCTTTGCCTGTATACTCTTCTGTACTTCCTCATTCCACCACCATGTCTCCTTGTCATTCTTCCTCTGTCCCGATGTGATACCAAGCACCTTTCTAGCTGTCTCCCTTACTAGCTCTGCTGTAGTTTCTCAGCTATTTGGTAACTCTTCACTGCCACCCAGTGTCTGTCTTAACTCATCCCTGGACTCCACCTCACAATTACCCTTTTTCAATTTCCACCATTTGATCCTTGGTGCTGCCCTCACACTCCTCCTCCTCTTCTTGATCACCAGCGTCATCCTACAAACCACCATCCTATAATGCCTAACTACACTTTCCCTGGTCACCACTTTGCAGTCTCCAATCTCCTTCAAACTGGCCCTCCTGCATAAGATATAATCTACCTGTGTGCATCTTCCTCCACTTTTGTATGTCACCCTATGCTCCTCCCTCTTGTTAAAATACGTATTCACCACAGCCATGTCCATCCTTTTCGCAAAATCCACTACCATCTGACCTTCTGCATTCCTTTGTTTAACACCATACCTACCCATCACTTCCTCATCCCCTCTGTTCCCTTCACCAACATGCCCATTGAAATCTGCTCCACTCACCACTCTTTCACCCTTGGGTACAGTCATCACCACTTCATCCAATTCACTCCAAAGTTTTTCTTTCTCATCCATTGCACACCCAACTTGTAAAGCATATACTAACAACATTCATTATTACACCATCAATTTCCAGCTTCATAAATATCACTCTATCTGACACTCTTTTCACCTCCAAAACACTCTTCACATACTGTTCCTTTAGAATAACTCCTACACCATTTCTCCTCTCATCCACACCATGATAAAACAATTTGAACCCACCTCCGATACACCTAGCCTTACTCCCCTTCCATCTGGTCTCTTGCACACACAATATACCAACCTTCCTTCTGTCCATCATATCAGCTAGGTCTCTCCCTATACCAGTCATGCTGCCAACATTCAAAGTACCGACCCTCACTACCATAGTCCTAGCCTTTCTCCTCTCTTCCTGCCTTCAGCCATGCCTTCTGCCTCTTCTCCTCCTTTGGCCAACAGTAGCCCAATTTCTGCCCACTCCCTGTTGGCTAACAGTACTGGTGGTGGTCATTATTAACCTGGGCCTCGACTGATCCAGTATGGAAATATTTACTGGTGACTGCATGAAATGATTTGGCGAAGTTTTACGTCAGATGCCCTTCCTGATGCAACCCTCCCCATTTATCCGGGCTTAGGACTGGCACAAAGAAATGCACTGGCTTGTACATCCCCAGTGGCTGGGTTAGGAGCTGTGCCCCCATACCCCCTGATAATTATATATACCAACTCTGAGATTGCACTACAGTGAGGAAAGGGCAAATTTTCAATCTTTACTGTACTGCGATCTCACTAAAACAGTTTGTTGAACAGCATTTGTGATGTAAAATGCCATTTGCTGAACTGAGTTTTCTTGGTTCTAATATAGACCCTATTAATGTAGTTATATGTAAGACTCAAATGCATTCCTCCAACACAGTCTTAACATTCCATATTTTTTTAAATTCTTCCTTCCTTTCTACAAACTAAACTACTAAAACTTGTAAACAACAAAAACAGAAACAAGTCTACAATAGTAACGGTATATGTTACTAATAAAACACAACCTGCCATGTATGCCAAAGTTCCTAATTTGCCTTTTGAATAGGCAAACTACAATACTATCTCTCTGTGTCTACCAGTACCTAAAAATTCATCAAAAAACTAGCCAAAAGCTACCTTGACTTACAAATAATTAATGTAATACCATATATAAGCTAAAAATAACAGACTATTAATTATATTTTGTCATTTAAAACTGTCCCCATTACTACATAAAAGTTAATAATCATCTTCTATTAATCATAAATGTTAAATAATCTGACAAATAATGTACTATATACATATTTATATAATAGTAGTATAATTATCCATTAAATATTCCTGAATTATGTGCTCATTCAATATTATTATAATTAAGTTTCTAAATAAATAAGTAGAACAGAGTAGGACCTGAAGCGATAAATATATCTGTAAACTTACATGTGACAGGCAATCTTATCTTACTAAACTACTACAATAGGAAACTCAATGCATATATACAGTTATCGTGCTAGGAGATATATATATATTTTAGAGATCTAACAAAAGCTCCAAATTCATTTTAAAAGAACAAGTGTGTATATTTTATATTGTGTAATGTCTTATGATAAATATCTACATTGCTAAGGTCAAAGAGAATGTCTTGTTATTTCTACGGAGTCAAAATAATTTCAGTATGTATTCTATTCAGAAGTTACAATGTGCTAATTCAACTTACATTCTTCCTTCCTGGGTTCAAACATCTTGAAAAATCTACTTTATTTTCTATCAAAATGGATGTACTGATTCAGCAATATAACACTCAAATTTCAACACTGACTTATGAAATTAGTTACTTCAGGTAGTCTCAGTGAATCTAATAACATACAATATGCAAAAAACTTCAAAGTTCACATGACCAACTTTCAAATTTCAGCTTTCAAGATCTTTTTGAATATGTTATTTGATTTTCTATGCAAATTATATGAGAAGTTGTACATTCACAGTTCTGCCATATGTAGGTATATGTAATGCATATCTTTCTTGTAAGTAGTTTGTCATTTAAATATATGTTTCTGTCTTATTTCTCCACTGCTATACTCCCTTATTTCACACAACTTGTATTTCTAAAATCTCCCATCAAAGAGGTATTTAATCATAGACTGTCTTTTAGAGATTACAGTATGTGTATATATTTCTTGACTTACTGATACTGCTCTTTTATTACTCTTAACTAGTAGATGTTTCATTCCTTGTGCATTTTCATTTTATTCACTAAGATGTTTACTTTTCTTATTAATTCTAGTATTATAAGCAGTCTGGACTGCTTGTTTCCTACTTGTTTAACATGAATGTGTGTTTTTAGCCATTGTGAACTACTGTTCTGATGTGAGTTTCACATCCTAACATTAGAATTCAATTACCGCACATGAAAATAACAACTCACAGCACACAGCAGCTGCTAACTTCCTCTGTAAGTTTCTCATTTGTCTTAATTCTTTTAACCTGTTCTAATCAGTAACATCTAACTTTACTTCTTCCCACTAATATGTATAGTTAGAGTTACTAACACTGCAGCATAAGTTATCAACATTTAGAAGAATGTAAGCAAATTATATGTCAACAACAGCTCGATATAAAACATTACTATAGCTTTTAAACCAAAGAACTGTAACTGTGGAAAGACAATTACAACACACTAGCCACAATAATTTAGTGCTTTTGTTCCTTATTTATTCCACTGGAACTTCTTCAGAAAATAATTTTAAAATCTAACGTATAAATAGCAAGACATAACTAATCACAATTAAAACATAACATCTGATATCACTTCCTTAATGACACCATTTTAATACACATTTAATGTTTAGGCTATCGTTTAACCCAAGATGCATGTCTGCATTTAAAAACAACTGCCATCTAAGTTCCTTATACTCTAAACAAGCATTCATGTCTCCAAAAAATCTGGTACTTGCTCCAAAACTAAAAAATTTAATCCTGAAAATTTTTACATAAAACACTGTCTTTGGCTAGACCATTTTTAACATCAATATTTTTATAGCTGTTTTATGTCCTCTTATCTGCTCTGCTAATCGTCTAGTGTTTTTTCCAATATAATAACTTTGGCAAGCATTACAGACTTCTAAATATACTACAAATTTAGACTGGCAGTTGAAAAACTTGATCATTCTTATAATAAAATTAAGATGGATAAGCAAAAATTATTGACAACATAAAACGTAACTGCAAAACCTACATCTACCACACTTGTGTATGCCTTTACAATTTGATACATTGAAACTGTTTTGATTCTCTCCAACTTTGAAAAATTGTTTGAGTAATTTGGTTCTTTTGTAACACAATTCAGGTTTGTCACCCACTATTTTCAAAAGTTCACTATTACCTTTTATAATGTGCCAACTGTTGTTAATGATAGAGCAAATCCCTTTCATATCCAAGCTAATGGGGTGGGGGAATCTAAGTTCAACATGTTGGCCTCCAATCTTTTTTTTTTACCATAAACCCCATTTTTAATATAGGCTGGTATTTACTTTCTTGTAGGGCAACAACTTCTTTTTGAATCTTCTCTATAAATGCTTCAGGATAATGTCTGTCCAGAAACAGTTGTCTAAGGGACACACATTCATTAATGAACAACTTGTTGTCACTTATATTTCTTGACAATCTAATGAATTGTCCCTTCACTATATTAAATTTTCATGAAAACTGGGTGTTGGCTATAATACTCTAAATAATTGTTTATGAAAGTCTTCTTCCTGAAGATGTTGAAAACAAATGTTAGTGACATTATATCCAATGTGGGTTCATTATCCCATTATCAAAAATAGTTTGTAGCCCAATATTTGAAACTGTAAAATTAAGAAAATCTATACTATTGTTTTGTTAAAAACATTTGTAATTCATTATGGGATCCTTACCAAATAAAAGATATACCATCAATAAAGTATTTGTACAAATGAACTTTGGTAAACCCTTTAAGCTTCTCTAATATATCTACCTCCCACTGGCTTAGAACCAAATTAATGTACACCAGAGCTAATTCAACTTGTGTCTATTTTGAAAGGATGCAAAGTGGTAAAATAACATAAATATACTTTTACTAATTCCAAACCAGCTTCATGATTAATGCTGGTGTACAATGCCTCCAGATCCAGTGTTACTAACAATTTGTCATGAAAATTATTTTATATTTCTTTAATTCATTCAAAAGAAATTACAAATCTTTGAGAACAAAATTTTTGAATTAAGGGAGTGAGTTGCTTAACAACAAATTCTGATATAAATACTGTCTTGGTTTTCTTAAGAGAAATAATATGATGAAAGGGTGGATCATTTTTGTATTTGCAAAGCTTAGGAATACCAAACAGCTTCCCTAAACTGGGATTACTGACATTCATGAAATTATATTTTTTGATAGTAATAGCACCTTGATGTAACAGTTCAAGAAGACATAAGTTTACATATAGAATCTTTTAAGGGCTTCTTTCTTAGTGATAATTTGGTAGCATTTGCCATTCAACAACTCTTCTTCTGTTTTTTGAACATATTATTCCTGATCCATCAAAACTACCCCTGTACCCTCATTCACTTTAATAATTTTGATATTTCTATCATCTTTTAAATATGTTAGGGGTTTGCCTTTCCGAGGGTGAAAGATTATACCATATTCCTTTTTTGGGCTGTGCTAACTAAGCTCTAATGGCACTATCACACATTTTTACAAATATGTTCAGTGTATTGTTTAAAATGGGGTTGAATAAACTTCTTCTCTTAAGTATTTGCTTGTTAGTAACTGTAGGTAAGGAAACATTATGAACAGTGTATTTTAAATTTAGCTTCCTAGCAAATAATCGCAGATCGAACAAAACATCCATAAGTTTATTTCACTGAGTAGGAATGAAAGAAAATCCTTTTAAAAGTACACATAAACAAGACTCAGATAAATCTTGATGTGAAGATAAATTAAATTCAGATGCTACATTTGTTAATAAGTCTGGCATTGGTTATCTGTGATGTCGTCCTCTGATCCACCCTCTTCGTCTTGTTCTGCCTTTGCTCCTGGATGTCTGATTGTTTCTTCTTCCATTTGTCCCTAAAAATAAAAAAAAATCATTCATGTTTGTTTGATTCACAATATGGCTACTGTTGAATTCAATGACTGTGTTGGGGTGGCATCTGTTAAGGTGCTGGAAGAAGTGAGAAATAGAAGCTGTTTTGCTGAATCTGTACAATAGCAAGTAGACTTATTTATACATTTTTCGCCAGTGTCTTTATTAACAGGTAAGGGCCTATAAGCAAACTCTTACATTATCTGGATAAATGAAAGCAGAAGCTGTGTAAGGCCTAGAACTGCCAGGGATTTGATTTTCAAATTAATAAAATAAACAGCTTTGAGTTTTGAAAGATGTTGTCTTTAGAGTGTGTGTGTGTGTGTGTGTGTGTGTGTGTGTGTGTGTACATGTGTGCATGACTACTATGTATGTATGTAAGTATGTGTGTAGAACTGTCCTTGAAGGTTCTATAATGTTTTTCATGACTATGGACATCAGTAGATACCTAAATAGTCCAAGATCATACACAGCTCTAACCTATGCATTCCAATTCACTTTATGACATATAGGCAAACCTATATAGTTAAATAAACACCATATGAAATTAATGCTACATGAACCACTGGATGATAAAGAAAATAATGATGTAAGTCTTATTTTTGTGTAAATATACATATAAAAGGTCATTATTTGCAGACGTGTATGTATTATAGACGTATCTGATCTGTATTTTAGAATACACATTAAGATATTCAGCTTTTTTTCCAGGTCTCCATTGTAAACATGCTCTTCCCAGGTGGATATGCACAGTTAACAACCTAAAATAAAAAAAAAACAGAAACAAATTGTGTGTATACAGTTGTGTGTGCATGTACACCTGTCAGTTGTGATGCATGGGAGTCTAGGTGAATATATGAGGACATAGGGAACATGTAAGGATTTCAACTGCCACTCTATCAACTGCTTTCAGTCACAGTTGGGCAACCAAAAGATTACTTTAAAAAGAATTTATGTATCATATTACAAGACAGCCTGTCATGATGAAACAAACTGTGCTGTTTGTGAATTGCACAGTTCATGGAGTTGCTGACTTCCTTGTGGTTGTGACATCATGCAGTAAGTACATATAACAAAAGGAATGTGAGAGGCAGAGCTCCCCACATGGAAGATGTAGGGATATAGCTTACTTGCAAAAAATACTTTTGTGTTTTACCCTCTTCTAGTTTTAATCCATCTGGTTCTTATTCCTGACAGTTCATTTACCTTTGCAAGTTTGTTGTGATTATTGTGTGTGGTCTGAGAACTAGAAATTTATACAGCATGAATTTCTCTGTAATTTTTGTGATGCACTGTCTTTGCATGATATGGGATAAGATCTGTGACATGAATCTGAGGACAAAGTGCAGCCAAGGTTCATATTTCCTCAAAGCTACCTGTGAATGCTCTTGTTCTCTCGTACTCTTCCTTGGTCACTCGAAGCTATGGTAGACTAAGGCCTCCTTGCTGGAAGAGACACTGCAGACATCAAGTGTACTGAAATTGTATGATTGTTTGTCAGGGATTAGAAATGGAATTGGCATGGGGATGAAAAAGATTGGTTAAATAGTGATGATGCCTTTTGTGTGCTACAGTATACCTGCTGTCAATTTTGTCTGAGTACCCCTCCATAGGTTTTTTGCCTGCAACTCTCCAGCCATTGTAGGCCCATCCAAACTAGGGGCATCTATCAAGCCATGGGTGAGTTACTGTAGCTTTGCAATATGGACCAATGCATCGGATGGAATATTAGGACTTGCAGTCATCTAAAAAGTCACAAGCAATTACTCCAAAAAGTTAATGCAGTGGTGCAAGCAACTCACCCAATCTTGGTGTACTCATTCACTATATACATTTACACATCAGATGTCATAATGAATACCTCCAGTGTCTAACAGGACTATTTACACACCAGCAAATATCCCACACTTACCATACCAGGAGGGTGAGTAGCCATTGGACTGTCCCATATTATCTGGTCCTGTAGTGAACCAGGTCCATTTCTGAACTCAGATTGTTATCATTACAGATGGAAGTCACTAGTGCACCACTGGCTGAGGTCTGCCTTGAGAAATTTGAAGATTTGTTTTTTAAATTTGTCTCTCTTTTTCTTTAGATCCCCCAAGACATACACATTTGATAATATACAAAAACTTCTTACACCAATAAAGTCTACCAGTTCTCTACAAATGTCATACATTTTGCAAGAAATTAAAATAATGATATGGTAAAGAATTACTTGTTTTTTTGTTACATTATATGCCAATAAACTATGGCAATCTTAGTGCTGCAAAATATAAGAGATGTTTACACCATTAAACCCATTTTTTAAAATGTTTCAACAATTTACTGTGTGGAGACATGCGTGAATGGGCGTACCTTTGTTAAAGGTTGTGCGTCAGAGCTGGCAACTTAGCACTTAAAAATCTACTGCCAATCATTAGTGGACCGGAGTTCTGCTGTGGCGACCCCTAACCGGGAAAAGCCGAGAGACACAACAACAACAACTTTATTACATATAGGCAGACCTATGCACTTAAATAAGCAGCATATAAAACTACTGTTACATGAACTACCAGAAGTTTTATTCATGGATATTTTATGTAGAATTATATCTTAAGATTCTTAAGTTCACTTCTTCAAGCCCTACCAAAGTTTATTTGGAAGTAAAAAAAAATGTCATACCTATACAGTGGCTTTTAGAACTGGAATTTAACTAACCTTGCAGAATAAAAGAAAACTGCATGGATTAAGTCTAATACTATAAAAATTCATGCTCACAGTGCTGTACAACAGAGTTGTATATATTTAATGTATGAGGAGACAAACATGCCCTATGAATATATAAACAAATATAGCATAATCTTACCTTAAGGATGCACTGTGTTTGGTTCCCCAGCATATCACATAGTACTGTGCCTTTGTAGGCTTTTGTTATATCTTGGAAAGAAAATCACATGCATTTGATGGTTCATAACTTTAATATGCAATCCAGGCTCCATAGCAAGCAGCAACAACAATGTGAGCAGATGGAAACAGAACCAGATTAACATGGTCCGAATCAACTACAAATTATAAGTGTATCACCATGGAATTTAAACTTTGAATCCACTGTACCATCCTTAGAAGCATAGCATATAAACTCTCAAAATACTGTACCAATCCTTATAAACTCCCTGTTCCACTGAAATTTTGGTACAGTAAACATTTGGAAACTTACATGTAATACATTCACTGTGTTGCATTAATATGGCAATAAAACAATAACTCATAGTTCCAGGTCTTGGCTGTCATTTTTCTATCTAGAAATGACTAGACTACCAGACTTGTACTAAGCAGGTAGAAGGTTCTTTCTTTTTCCAGGGAAGTTAAAAAGTTGCAACTCTATCTGATCTGCCTTTCAGACAACTAGGGATATACATTTCATGCACAGAATATGTAGGTTTCAAACAATAACTATTGTCTGCAGAAGATACTACCCAATATAGATTTGGATTTGCTATGATTAATCTCATGCTACGTAAATGACATGGTTAATAACAGCTAGGAAAACATAAGACTACCAATACATAAAAATAAAAATGTACCAAATGGGCAGAACCACAAATGAGCAGTCTTCTATTCACAAACAACTTTTAATTGCTTTCTTTTTCAACAAATTGAGACTTCATAAGACTATCATACACAGGAAAAAGCATGTTTAAGTATAATAATAGAACCTAAAGAAAAAGAGTCATAATAAAATACAGCACTAGAATTTGAACACATTTAAATACAACTCAAGAGCTTAAACCCATTTAAATACAGCAAAGGAACTTCACATTAAAGTTCTCAGTTTGGAGCTTTTTTTCCAAGTCTTGTTCTGGAGTCACTGTTTTCTTTGCATCTTTGCTTTCATATAGATCTTAGCCTTTATAACGTAAGCACTCTCAACCTCTTAGTGCAAGAAATCTGGACATATCTTAAAATAATGGGGGACAAAGGCCAAGCAAATTGGGACAGATTTTAAATATTGTTCTTATAAACTTAGAAAGTTGTTAGAATAACAGAATTTGTGTTAGCATGCATTTTTCTGGAATGCAAATGTATGTTATTATTTATGACTTTAATCCTCCATGATTTGCCAGAAAACCACAAATTTTATGAGGAACAGATAAAAATAAGAGGGAAAAATCTGGACATTCTGTGAAAATTTGGCCAGTTGAGAGGTGTGGGATTCTAACAAAGACAACCTGTCATCACCTGAGGATTAATCCTTTCATTAAAAACTCTTTAACAGTGTTATTTGTACTGTCTTGCTTTTCCTTTTCTTTGATTCATTCCATGTCTAAATAACTATTAATGATATAAATAAATATTACATTAATGAAACAAATGTCATTATTAAAATTAGTGTGTTTTAAATGTCAAGTATACTAAAATGCTTGTCTATTTGTTAACGGTTAAATGGGAAGTAGCAGAATTCATTCACATATATACAATTCTGCTTTGAACAAGTATCCGTCAAACTCAGAAACACTTTTCTAATTCATAGGAGAATATAGTCTACATATACTCTGGACCATTGCTGTCCAGGCCATTCACATGAATGTAAAGTTGTAGCTACCACTTACTTGACAATAATCATGTTTCTTCACATTTTTTCACTTCCTGATACATGCCAGGCCATCTAACACAAGATCTGTCAAATACATTTTTTCTGGATATTCATTACTACATATAACCTTGTGGCAGGAACATGCATAGGTACCACTGTGCACATCTATAGCTGCCCTCTATATTCCTCCAGGCAACAACATCCCTATACTTGAAGACATACTCTCTTGGTTTTCAACTAACATCAAAAACAAAACATTTTTTTTAGGTGATGTAAACATAAACTGGGCCATGATAAACTCTGAATCCCCCTCCCTAAATATCAACCTCTACAACTACACCCAATTAACAAACTTTCCTACCAGGCCAAACAAAGGTGGAACCACTGGTATCATCATTAACTGGATCTTAGTGTCTCATCCAAACCTTATCTCAGATACTGGCACCTTTCCTGACTCTCTCAGTGACCACCTGCCTGCATTTGCTGACTGTCACTCCTCTCCCCCTAAAAAGGAACACCACTACGTACAATCTTGGAACCTCTCCAATTTGAACCCACAAATACTCATAGATGCCTAAAAGTAACAGATTGGTCACTCTTAAAAACCTTGCCTCTTGACAATGCCGTTGATTACTTTAATAAACCTTCCTGAACCTTCTTAACAACCTTGCTCTACTAAAAACTAAAAGAGTTAAAACTTCACCTTTCCTTGGTTAACCAAAGAAACTAAACAAATCATTCACCTAAGAGACAAAAAGTGGAAACTTTACCATAAAAATAAATGACCCCATGTCCTAACAGAAGTCAAATAACTCCGTAATACTATAATAAAGCTAATAATCAGGGATCAAAAATCATACTACAGTAAACTTCAATCAGAAAACATATCCAACCCAAGAAAATTCCGGGACTTTATATCCTCCGTTCTCCACCCAGGCAATAAGGATAATCCATCCCCTAACCTAAACCTTACTGATCTAAAAAATGCCTCTAACTTCAATACCTTCTTCATAGAAACCATAGCTAATCTTACTACCAGCTACTCTCACCACTCTCAGGTTCCTCCCCCAACCAACCCCTCTACATCTCCACACAATCCGACCACCCCTACTCTTACTTTTAACTTCTCTCCTGTCTCTATAAGCAAAATAAAGATGCTCCTCCTTCAACTCAAACCATGCTCCCCTGCCCAAGATAACCTACCCACAGCTTTCCTCAAACTGTCTGTGGACAGCATCACTTATCCCATCTCTATCTTAATAAAACGATCCATACTAGAATCATATGTCCCCTCACTATGGAGGCACACCTTTATAATTCCACTCCAAAAAGGTGGCAAAAACACTGACACTTCCAATTTTCGACCCATAGCCATCTTATCCTCACTATCAAAAATCATGGAGAAATGTATTCAATCCCAAATGATGTCTTATCTGACCCAAAACAACCTACTAACCCCTACACAACATGGTCTCTGTCCTGGCCATAGTACCATCACTGCCCTCCTCTCCTTTCTAGACTCCATAAACCTTGCTTGTGACTCAGGCAGAATAGTTTCTACTCTGTTCCTTGACCTCTCCAAAGCCTTTGATACCATTTCTAACCTTTTATTGTTATCCCAACTCTCCTCTCTCAACCTCTTCCCTCCTACCATCAACTGGTTCACCAGCTACCTCTCTGAAAGACAGCAAGCCAACAAATGGAAAAACTCACTCTCTTCCTTTCTACACACCCCTACTGGAGTTCCCCAGGTTTCTGTCCTAGGCCCCCTTCTCTTTAACATCATCATTAATAACTTCCACCACTCTCTCTCTGATGCCACACTAATTCAATATGCTGATGATTTGATCATTATTTATACAGCAGACACCCCCTCCAACTTATTTGTCAAAACTCAGTTAGCCTTCTCTAATACCGAATCATGGGTGCATAGTAATCACCTCGCCTTAAATGCCTAAAACAACAAACAACAAATGATCTTCTCCCCATCCAAAAACACCAGAATAGACAAAACCTCTTTTACAGTGACTGCTCAGAATAACAGCCCCATAGAAATAGTATCACATACCAAACTGCTTGGTGTCATAATTGATGAAAATCTAAAATTTGACATCCATATCCAAACTAACATCAAACTAACATCAAAAAAGCATACCAAACACTAGGTCTCCTATAAAGACAAAACCATTACTTTACCCCTCCACCAGACACACCCTTACCTCTACTTACCTTCTTCCCTCTCTTATGTACTGCGCCCCCGTATTCATTAATCTTCGGCTAGGCTTACAGGCCAAGTTGGAAGCCTGTTACAATAAAATCTCCAAACTTGTCACCAGCTCCAGAAACTCATCATATCACTGTCTCTCTCTCTCCACTCCCTGAAATGGCTTGAACTTCCTAACTGCCTCAAACTCCTAAAACTCACTACTGCTCACAAAAGATCACAAACGATCATATTCAAACCTTCTAGTTGTCCTTCTCTGTCCCCCTCTTTAATCCCCTACATTCCCAATCACTCTCTTAGATCAGAAAACCGCAATCTTCTAAACATATATAAGGCATGTCGACCCCCTGGCCACCTACTATTAACCTGCTCTGTAACTAAACTCTGGAATTCTCTTCCTAGCACCATTCAAAATACTCCTAGCCACACCAACCTCAAAACTCTTCTCCAATCCCACCTCCTTTCAAAGTGGGAATGTTCCTGTACCCCTACCACATAAACTCTTTAACACCATCTCCTATGCACTGTATACCTCAACCATCTATCACTGTGCTCTCTTACCCTTTGCCTCTACTTCCTCTCCTACCCTATACCTCAAAAACTTCCCCCAACCCACTCCCTTTCTCCACTATACACCACCCTTTACCAATCCAACCTCTCATTCTTCTCTCTGTCTTCTCATATTTCTAACTTAAAAAAAAAACTGTACATAAATGTTTTACTTACTTGCTTTTTTCATTTGCAATGCCTATACTTTTAATATGTTTAGACTATATGAATCTCACTTTTGTAAGTCATTACCTAGGATTAGAAATGTCATGTCTTTTTTAACAAATTGTATATTATCTCTGTATGTTTCATTGTTCTACTACTTTATTACTTTGTATAGCTATTGTATAATTGTTTATATTCTGTGGAGCTTTTCTCCCCGGGCCTCCACTGAAAACAGGCTCTTCCAGGCCCAGTGGACTATCCCTGTCATCAAACTGTAATAAAATAAACAAATAAATAAATAAGTAGGGCATACATCTTAACAAAGTCATTGCAGGCCCAACTTTCAGTGCAAGCTCATAGACTTCTGAAAAACTGCATTGTTGGCAGTCTAGTAATTTAACATACTGAGTGTGCTCTGGTATATTTCTATAACATTTAATAGAAATACTGGTACAAGTGTGTCCAAGTCTTTAGGCCTTTTTGGAATAGGTAATATATTCAGTACATCTGTATTAACATGATATTTCTCTGATTTGTTGAAATCATATGCTTTCAGTAGTATTATGTAGTGCTACACTTATAATGAATTGATTTGTGGTACAAGTTTCCTTTCAATTAACAAAGTAGTCAGTAGTTTCCAATCTGGGCAGATGGTAGAAGCATTGTCATGCAAAGATTTACAAAATCTTTAGATTCTATTTTGTGGCTACTCATTGCATTCATTATAAAAGCACAGTTCCTACAATACAAAAATAAGAAAAGGATCAGCTGTGTCAGTTAAAAAATGAACAAGTGCATTAGCAATTTGTTAGAAAGTTTTTAACTTTTGAAATATAATTTCCTGCTCTCTTGATGGGTCCATGGTTTATCTTTCTATAACAAATTATGCAAAATGATTAACAAGGTTGTAGGAGTTCTTAATAACCTGTTATAATTAGATAAGCTCACATATACTTTTAGCTCAGTAACATTTTTTGATGCTTTTTACTTTAGAATCTACAGGATATAAACCACTTGCTTATATTACATCTCAAGTATTGTACATCTGTTTTAAAAACACACAAGCCTTTATCGTCCAGACTTTTCAAATTGTCCCCTAAATTTTGTAAATGTTCTTCTTTTGTAGCTTCAGTCACTGGGATACCATTCAGCTATTCAGCACACATATTAACAAACTTTCTAAAGTGTTCTGAAATATAACAATTAAAAGTGACACTTCAAGGGTAGACAATTATAAGCATTGCTTTAGTATGCGTATTTATGGGCAAAATGTCTTGAAAGATCACTCATTACCGATTGCTGATAAATAAAGCTCATATTTAATTTTGAAATTTCTGATCCCCTGTCAATAATGCAAAAATATCTCCCTCTTAGGTATGGCATATTGCTCAAAAGAAGTGATTTGGTTAAAAGTTAATTTCTAATTTTGAAACACTAAACAATTCATCTGGCTTCAGTATAGCTGTTGCAGGAACAGCCTGTTCTGAATAGTTCATACTTATTATTTTCTGTTTTAAAATTCTATTCCCTCTTTCACCTTTGTACAAATGGCATATGGGACTAATTTTCATCTGAAAGACTTTTTTTAATAAAGTCAAATCTTTCCTGACAGAATATGCACCTAGAAGCATAGCTAAGACCTGGTCTCGTGTATGAATGATCAGTTTTTCACTAGCATACAGTCCTCTCACCTAACCAAATTGAAGAAAACTTAAAATAAAATTGTAAAGTTTGCAAGTAGCCACATTCCTTAACTGATCTGAGCTACATAATCTACTCACCTAGACTCACCTTAAGATTGCCCACAATATCCCGTATACCCACAGATAAATGCTCTGCTACCAGCCATTTATTAAAGTGATAATCCCCCTAGAGACTGCACTCATTGAACCAACTCACTCAAAAAATCTGAAAAAAAACATAGTGTTGACTATCTGTACTCTGTGCATGCTGCTAATCCATGGAACTCACTTCTAACAGATACAAGGAATAATTTGTCTCATGTGCAATTTAAAATCTCATTTGAAACACACCTAACAACAAAGAGGTCCTTCATTTCTAACAGCATCATTACTAAGCCCCATTCTTATTCAAAATCTCATTCCCACCAACATTTTAAAATCTCAGTGAAGATACCTATCAGCAAAATGGGCCTGCCCTTGTATCACCCTCATTAAGACACCTCCTTAAACATTCAAAACAAACTAATACTATACAAAATCTTTAACTTTACTAAAAAAATCAGGTCTCAAGTGAAGCTTAACTATTGGGATAAAGTATACATATAACTCATTTGCTGTCTGTATACTAAAATGGAGATGTGACTATCTGCATTCACTGTAAAATAATTCTGAATGTTCTATGGATGCATATGAGTTTAATATACTGCAGCTACAATATACTAGCTATAATATGACGATTCCCTGCTAAATCATATATATCTCAGTGTTGCATTGTATATTTTTACACTTAACTTATATTCAATATCAATAGGAGCTGAAGTCTTAGCATACCCAGCATCAATTCTTATAAACTGTTCTATCAGTGAGACCATAATCCCCACCCTCTGGAACACAAAAATTTTAGAAAAATGCATTTTCTCCCAGCTTCTGACTTACCTACTTCAAAACAATCTTATCTCAAACTCACAGCAAGGTTTCAGACCTAATCAAAGCACCACAGCAGTCCTTCTTAAAATATTCTTCAAATATGTTTAATGTTGAAACTGCGATTACCTAGTCTCCTCCATCTTCCTAGAGCTTTATGAGGCTTTTGATACAGTCTTGCACACAGACTCATTCAAACATCATGCTATCTTAAGACTGCCCACACAACTACCTCTCAGATACAAAACAAGTGGTCAAATGGCAGCAAACTTACTTTTCTTACTTTGCAAACTATATTGAGGTTCCACAGGGTCCGTCCTAGGTCCTTTACTATTTAATATCTATATAAACTCACCCTATGGGCCTCAAAACATGTATTACTAATGTAATACACAGAGGATTCCACCAGCATCTGCTCTGCACCTATCTTCCCCATTCTCCAAAACATTTCTCAAGACTCCTTCTACTCCATTGAATCATGGCTATCAAAGTCTCAACTACTTCTCAAACCTAATAAAACATGACTGATTTTCTTTACCCCCCCCCCCAAAAATGTCTCAGAACTGAAACACTCTTTTCTCATAACCTCTGATGATACTAGTCTCGTTCAACTTGTTACCCAAGCAAAAGTTCTCAATGTCATAATAGATAAATGCCTCACTATGTCAACAATGTCATAAAGGAAACACATCAAGAACTAGGCACACTCTATAGATCAAAGTCCAACCCTACCAAGTCCAGTAGAAAAACCCTGGTAGTCACATACCTCTTCTCTAAACTTCTCTCATACTAACTAACCGTCAAGCTACTCTAAAAACTAAACTAATTTTATGCTACAACAGAATAGTCAAATTTGGAACCAATCCCCCTTGTTATATCCATCACTGTACTGCCCTAAAGGTACTGAAATGGCTTGAGTTGTCAAATCACCTTTTGTGCTAGTAACTGCTCATAAGCTACTCTACCAACCTGACAATTGCCCTACCGTTTGTAACATACTTCTTGGCAATGCCCCTGCCAGAAACCTGCTGTCCAACACTCAATTACTTCTAAAGTTAACCAAATCACACAATAGCTGGATACTCCTTATATCCCAGCTATGTCACAAAAGTATAGAACTCCATCCTCCTACATATAAAATAAACACCTACTCTCCCAAGCAAACTTCTTCTCCAAGATTACCTAAACCACACATGGCTATGTTCATGCCATGCACCAGATTGTTAAGCAAATAATAACTGTGACACGCTATACTCTAAACTATTTATATTATCTTCATCGATTCTTCTTTGTACCCTTTTCTTTCTTCCTGTTTCCTTAGTACACCTGTTAACAACATATTTACTTCCTTCTCGGTGTTCTTTCTTCCTTCTATATCTTCTTTCCTCTTCTAAACCGTTTAATGTATTATGTCTTATATATAAGCTACATTTAGTGAATTAGCTTATATACATGTGTAATATGATTATATATGTTGTTTATGTGTCCTGTTCACACTATTGTTATTCAGTGTGTAAGTGCCTTCTCATCAATGTGGAGCTTTTCTCCTAGGGCTTCTACTGAAAAGGGGTAGGCTTGTCATTCCTTTCAGACCATCCTAGTAAACAAATGCTAAATGAAAATAAAAATAAATAAATAGTAACAGCCTGTGAAATTTTTTGTAACATGAAGCAGTTCTCCTTAGGCCTCCACTGACTAACGATTTTCCCACTAACCAAAGATAAATAAATAAGTAAATTACATATTTAATAAGATTTTTCTCAAGTCAGTTTCAGAAAGTCGGATTTATTCCTTCTCATTGTAACTTAAATTTGTTGAGCCAACTTCTACCCAGTACACCTGATCAAGTGCCTTTCACTATTATCAAAGGTAATGTTTTCTTTTGTTCCTTCTAAGTAACTATCAGATCAGTAGCACCCACTAGTGCACAATGTCAGGGGTAGGGTGTGACCTAAGAATGACAAAGCAGCTGAAAAGTAAGGTGTATAAAACTGTGGTACGTCCAGTGCTACTGAATGGCACAGAAACCTTGGTGGTGAAGGCACAGCAGCTGAGGAAGCTTGATGTGACGGAGGACATCAGAGCAGAAACCAACTAGCCTCAATTGCAGAAAAGGTCAAGGAGAACAGCTTATAGTACTTTGATCACATACAGAAAGGCAGAAGACTATTTTGTTAAGAAGATTTTGGGAGAGAATATAAAAGAAAAGAGGAAACAAGGACATCTGGCCAAAAGAGGGATGGATTGTGTGAATGAAGACCTGTGACAATCAGTCATTACTGTCAAAGAAGAAAGGAGAAGGCCAGTGAATTGTGAGAGGTAACAACATTTGACACAACCCCCCCCCCCCATGTACAGAGGAGAATGGCAGTGAATTGTGAGAGGTAACAACATTTGACACAACCCCCCCCCCCATGTACAGAGGAGAATGGCAGTGAATTGTGAGAGGTAACAACATTTGACACAACCCCCCCCCCCATGTACAGAGGAGAATGGCAGTGAATTGTGAGAGGTAACAACATTTGACACAACACCCCCATGTACAGAGGAGAATGGCAGTGAATTGTGAGAGGTAACAACATTTGACACAACACCCCACCCCCATGTACAGAGGAGAATGGCAGTGAATTGTGAGAGGTAACAACATTTGACACAACACCCCACCCCCTCATGTACAGAGGGAATGGCAGTGAATTGTGAGAGGTAACAACATTTGACACAACACCCCCCCATGTACAGAGGAGAATGGCAGTGAATTGTGAGAGGTAACAACATTTGACACAACACCCCACCCCCCATGTACAGAGGAGAAGGGCAGTGAATTGTGAGAGGTAACAACATTTGACACAACACCCCACCCCCCCATGTACAGAGGGAATTGCAGTGAATTGTGAGAGGTAACAACATTTGATACAACACCCCCCCCCATGTACAGGGGAGAAGGGCAGTGAATTGTGAGAGGTAACAACATTTGACACAACACCCCACCCCCATGTACATAGGAGAATGGCAGTGAATTTTGAGAGGTAACAACATTTGACACAACACCCCACCCCCATGTACAGAGGAGAAGGGCAGTGAATTGTGAGAGGTAATAACATTTGACACAACACCCCACCCCCATGTACAGAGGAGAATGGCAGTGAATTGTGAGAGGTAACAACATTTGACACAACACCCCACCCCCCATGTACAGAGGGAATGGCAGTGAATTGTGAGAGGTAACAACATTTGACACAACACCCCACCCCCATGTACAGAGGAGAAGGGCAGTGAATTGTGAGAGGTAACAACATTTGACACAACACCCCACCACCATGTACAGAGGGAATGGCAGTGAATTGTGAGAGGTAACAACATTTGACACCCCCCCCCCATGTACAGAGGGAATGGCAGTGAATTGTGAGAGGTAACAACATTTTACACAACCCCCCCCATGTACAGAGGAGAAGGGCAGTGAATTGTGAGAGGTAACAACATTTGACACAACACCCCCCATGTACAGAGGAGAATGGCAGTGAATTGTGAGAGGTAACAACATTTGACACAACACCCCACCCCCATGTACAGAGGAGAAGGGCAGTGAATTGTGAGAGGTAACAACATTTGACACAACACCCCACCCCCGTGTACAGAGGAGAAGGGCAGTGAATTGTGAGAGGTAACAACATTTGACACAACACCCCACCCCCCATGTACAGAGGGAATGGCAGTGAATTGTGAGAGGTAACAACATTTGACACAACACCCCCCCCCCCATGTACAGAGGGAATGGCAGTGAATTGTGAGAGGTAACAACATTTGACACAACACCCCACCCCCTCATGTACAGAGGGAATGGCAGTGAATTGTGAGAGGTAACAACATTTGACACAACACCCCACCCCCATGTACAGAGGAGAAGGGTAGTGAATTGTGAGAGGTAATAACATTTGACACAACACCCCACCCCCATGTACAGAGGAGAATGGCAGTGAATTGTAAGAGGTAACATTTGACACAACACCCCACCTCCATGTACAGAAATGGGTAAAGAGGGGTTGATAATGTTGGTGATGATATTACAATAGTTAAGTGATCGACAGAGGCCCTGTAGTGTTGGTATGAATAGTCATTACAAGGGTAGGTGTCACTTACAATTTGCCCCTACTTCGAACACCAGCCCTACACATCACCTTATGATAAACTCATTCTCTAACAGTTCCACTACACAAGACACTTGGTCTCTCATACACACACACACACACACACACACACACACACACACACACACACACACACACACACACACACACACACACACACACACACAAAACCAAAGCTAATCCCTTAGCTAATATAATCTTAATCTAATTAACTAGTTTTGATAGTTTCTGGTCATCATTTTTCTTTTTCCATGAACACCTCATAATCTATGCTCTCTTTTATGTCTAGATAATCTCTAACCTCATCCTTTTCTATCCATTTTCCCTTACAAACCCTTCCTCGGCTTACTTTGAGAAACTACAATGTCTACACTACAATAAGGAATTAGATCAGACGTTTATATAATACAAATGTCAGCTATAATAATAGTATAGAATGTAAGTTTTGGTGTACTGTATGTCTTGGAAATTATTTGCATAATTTCTTGTATAAATTTTGCATAATCTCTATATGAGGAGCTTTTTCTCCCTGGGCCTCCACTGAAAATGGGTCTTATCCCAGTTGGACTTTCCTGGTAAACAAATATAAAATAAAATAAAGAATCTTTACTCAAAACATAACTCAGAAACACTTGCACATACTCTCCCACCCCATATATTCACCAATTTACTTCTTTAAATTAAGAACAATTCCAAAGTATTAGTACTTTTGGAAACATGAACTTTGAATAACTACACACAGTGTGCAAATGAACCTTCAGCCAAGTGATCTATGTATGTATACATCAACTCTGAGATTGTACAACAGCAGAAAAAAAAGACACGGCATTAATCCCATTGTTCACTGATCTCACTCTTAACCACAGTGACAAAATAGAAATTAACCAAACAGGTCCTGTTTCGACAAAACAATCAGTTCAACCAAAACCACCATATTATATGTACAGTTATCCTGTGATTACTGGGTTAGTCCCACTAGGCTAGAGGCCTTTTTCAGGGGACACCCTTGGTAGCATTTATACTACTGGGGAAAATTTGGCCAGGGCATCAGAGAACTTCCTGTACTCTTTTTCAATAGGTGCCATAGGATTTCTTACATCCACCTGAGCTACCACAAACTTAAACATTTTGTGCCTTGGTTATTGCCTCATCGGAAGGATGACATACTCAGGAGTGCAACATCTCTGCTATACTGCTCTTAAGTGTCAGCAATCCATTTACTTAATGTGGGAACAGAACCCACAGCCTTCTGCACCAAAGGTGAGTATGCTACCTATTCCATCACTGACATAATAATTTTATTTTCATGATTCAAAAGAAAACCAAAATTATAGCTCTCATAGCTTTTCAGATGCAAACAAAATATACACTAACTTAATTTGTTTTTTTCAAAACTTCACAGTCTACTCAGCTTCTTTATGATACATTTTGTTGTAAAACAAAAGTCCAAGGCTACAGGCATCTCCCAGGCCCAGTTTCCATCTCTGTAAGCAAATATTTTCATAACCTACACTCTGCAAGCTAACCCTGGCTTGGCAGTTCTATTCCACACCTCCAGAGTCTTCATTCAAATGATATTCCAGGTGAGGTACTGACTTCCTGGTTTATTGCTTTCAAGCAATCTCCTTACATACATTTCTGATTGTCAATTTAAACCTTGTTATGTAGCTAACCGCTGTGGATATATATAGGTTCATAAATTCATAGGTGTTTACTAGGCTAACGACCACAAGGGTCTTTTTAAGCCTAGCTATGCATTCCAAATCTCTGACAAGTTCTGATACCCTTGATAAGTGTAAGCATGGGCCTGTGAGATGAATCATTTATAGTTTACTTGTTTCCATTAGAGACATAGGTGCCAAACCAGGGATGAATTTCCGGTTTCCCATCCAATTGTCCAAGTTGCACTTGAATTGAGTTAGGGAGGAACTCTACTTCAAATGGATAGAGATACATACCTATCTCTCCAGCAGGTCCTATTTATTTCACAGGAATATTCCCATATTCCATACAGCAGTACATATAAATACATTTTACACATTTTCCAGTTAAAGTGTTAAAATATTTGTATGTGTGTGTATATATATATATATATATATATATATATATATATATATATGTTCATATACATATACATACTTAGGTGTGTATGTATGTATGTATGTATGTGTGTCTTTCACCCTCTTTTTGTCTCTCTCTCTCTCTCTCTCTCTATATATATATATATATATATATACATATATATTTACATATGTAGTCATTGCCTTGCAACCTGGTATAGTTTCTTTGTGCCCCTTACTGAGTCACTTTCCAGAAGCTGATAGAGTGCCTCTGATGCCCTATTCTTTGCTATTGCAACTTCTTTCTTAGTTTCTTTGTTAGCCAACCAGTAGTCCTTCCTAGCTTGGTCAGTCTTTTCAATCTCCCACTTCTTCCTGCACTCCTTCTTTCTTTTGATTACTTCCTGCACTTCTGCATTCCACCACCAGCTTTCCTTACGTACCTTATTTCCATACCTGCCTCGGCCACATATCTTTTCTGTAGTCCTAACACATGCTGTTTTTAGGTGCAGCCACTCTTCTTCAACTCCACCTATTTCCTCCTCTTCTTGGGGTGCTAGAGCCCTGAGTAATTCCTTGAACTGCTGTACTTTCTCTCCAGTCAACTTCCAGGTCTTCAGCCTGGTCTCTGTTGACCTTAGAGCCTTCTCTGACCACTGCTTGCAGCTGATTGTGGCAACTACTGGCTTATGCTGTGAACCGACTGTTTCACTGGGGATGACTTTGCAATCATGGATTCTACCCCAGTGCCTTTTCCTTACTAGGAGGAAGTCTACCTGAGTTGCATGTTGGCTACTCTTGTATGTGATCTTGTGACGTGTCTCTCTTTCTGAACCATGTGTTGGCTACTATCAAGCCATTTGCCAGACAGAAGTCTAGAATGGCTTCTCCTTCTTTATTCCTATTGCTCCACCCATGTGGACCCAGGCAGTCCTCATATCCTGTTCTGTCTGTCCCAATATGTGCATTTAAGTCACCCATTATCAACACCACTTCATGTTGTCCTGCTTTATCTAGTAGGTCCTGCAACTGCTGTCTGAATGCACTCTTTTCCTCACTATCACAACCCTGCTGTGGGGCATAGGCTGAGATTATGAATACTGTCCTATCATTACACTGGAGTCTGATTGCCATGAATCTGTCATTAATTCTGATGATATCCCTCACTGACTTCTGAAGCCTCTGTCTCACCACAATTCCTACACCACTTCTAGCCTGTCCACCACCTGAGTAGTAGAGTCTGGATCCCAAGCCAAGTGGCTTTGTTGCACTGCCCTTCCATCTCGTCTCTTGGATACATAAGGGATTCCAGCAACAACCTGCTTACCAGCCCACAGGACATCAAAGGCAGATGGAATGAGTATTTCCAGCAGCTTCTGAATGAAGAAAACCCCACAGAAGTGGTACTGCCCCAGAAACAGCCTACAATGAGAGTAGAAGAGGATCCCATCTTAGAAGAAGTAAGAGCAGCACTAAGGAAAATGAAGTCAGGGAAAGCAGCAGGCTCAGATGAGGTCACAGCAGATATGATAAAGATGCTGGGTGAGCTAGGGGAGAAATGGCTCCTGAGGGTACTAATTGCAGTGTGGAGAGAAAGGCGTATTCTAGATGACTGGAGAATAAGCATACTCGTGCCAGTGTACAAGAACAAAGGGGACATCCACAACTGTGGACAGTACAGAGGCATTAAACTCCTACCACATTACATGAAAGTTCTGAAGAGGGTGATTGATAAATGGATACGCAGAATAGTAGAATGTATGATGGGAGATGAACAGTTCGGATTCAGATCAGGATGCAGCACAATTGACCCGATGTTTGCATTGAGACAGATACTTGAGAAGAAATT